>NW_020949997.1:4270148-4544093 GCF_900497805.2 Vombatus ursinus
TTATGTTATGTTATGTTATGTTATGTTATGTTATGTTATGTTATGTTATGTTATGTTATGTTATGTTATGTTATGTCATTAGGCGATGTTACCAGATTGAGGAGGGCCTAAAATTCCATGAAAGGAGTTTGCACTTGATCGTTGCACTAAGAAGAACTTGACTAAACCCATGCAAAATAAAAATTATTCCAGCAGTGGTATAAAGCATGGATTGGAAGTGGGGTTGGCTCAGGGGAGGGCATGCAGAGAGAGATGAGGGAGAAGGATCTTTTAGGAAGCTATTCCAAAAGCCCAAGCAGTTGAATAAGGGCCTAGGGTAGAAAAGTGGGCATAGAAAGATGGAGGAAAGGAGAAGAATGCTACAGAGTTGGAATTAAAAAGACCTTGTTAACTGATTGGATATGAAAGTCAATAGAGACAAAAGAGTGAAAGGTAACTGTAAGATTTTGAATATAGGAGGCAAGGTGAATAGGGCTACCACAGGTAGAAGTAGTCCATTCAGGAGGACCAGGTTTATGGAGAAAGATTATAAACTCAGTTTGGGACACTTTGAATTTGAGGATCACTGATGCTGGGACAGTCAGGTGGCAGTGTCCTGTAGGTAAAGGGAGATAGAGATACAGACTTTGGAAGAGAAGCCAGGATTAGAGACTAGGGTTGCCAAGAAAGAGTGAGTAGAGACAAAAGAGATAAGAACTAAGGACAGATCCCTGGGGGACATACAATAAGGAGCTCAAAGAAGACAAAGAACCAACCAACAAAGGAGAGAAAGAAGGTAAAGTCAGGTAGGAGAATACCCAGAAAAGAGAATCCAGTAGGAGAGGGTAGTTAGCATAGAACGTTTACAAGGAAGATGAAGGCTGAGGAAAGACCGTTGGATTTTGTAATCAGTAGGGCACTAGTGACCTCTGTTATCTCAGTGAAGTGTGTCAAATGAAGTATGTCATATGTTCTAAGTGTAAATGGTAGGGATATAGTTTGAGGTGAAAGGAGGAAGGAAAGGAACAGTTGCTGTGGAGAATGAGATTAGGGAGTCAATAATAATGGTAGAGGAGGTTTATTGAGCAGCCGTTAAGACCAAGTTAAGGTTACATAAATTGATAACATAAATTGATAGTGGGAAAAATCAACTTGATTTCGTGACTTTTTTTCTAGAAACACATAGCTGACCTGGAATAGGCTCAAAGAGGGCAGTGGGTCTTAACTAGGGATGATCATTGATTTTGGCAACTGGAAACGAGTGTGTGTTTGGGGTGGGGTTGGGAAGGGATTCTAAAGTAGTAGTTAATCAAACAGTCAACTGTGGGGTCATGGCTGGATATAGAAGCAAGTGAGGCCCGAGTAGGGGAGAAGGACTGGGAAAACAGTATGGGTCAAAGAACCAGAGATTAGAGTTAGGGCAAAGAGTAGGTTTAGTGAGATTGCAGGAATAGGAGAGAGCTTCAGCTCATGTCTCTGCATCAGCTGACAGCCAGATCTGGCCTGTAAAAGACAGGTCCCTTATCCTTCATTGAAACCCTAGCTACAAACAAATTTCTCCCTTAGCACTTAATATAGATTGCACTGAGTTCCATATTATCGAAGAGTGACTCCTGAATACCTACATCACAGTGAACATTTCTTTAGTAATTGAGGATTGTCTTTGAAATTAAATGTTGAGAATATGAGTAAGAAAATGACCCAGAGTTAGTCCAAGGGTGGGGGACCTGTGGCCTCAAGGCCACATGTGGCCATCTAGGTCCTCAAGTACAGCCCTTTGACTGAAACCAAACTTCATAGAACAAATCCCCTGAAAAAAAGGATTTGTCTGTAAACTTGGACTCAGTCAAAAGGCCATACCCAAGGACCTGGAAGGCCACATGTGGCTTGAGGCTGCAGTTCTCCACCCCTAGATAGTCCATAGTGACCTATAAAGTTTTTCTTAAAAAGATGGAGATGCAACATGGTATATTGATTAAAGAACTTGTCTGAATGACCTGGATTCCATTTTCCCCTCTGACATATTGGTTATGTGGCTCTGGGCAAGTTAGTTAATGTCTAAATGCTCTAAGCAACTTTCTAAGACCGTGAATCATGTAGAGGATGCTGAGTTGCATTGCTAAAGGGAGTTGTCTCACCTGGGAGTTCACTATACCAATGAAATCACAGTTCCATACCCTCTATCCTTAAAAGGATAAATAGCATATTGTTTTAAAAGATTGATGGTTTTATTGGCAAGGGCTCTCCCTCCACCAGAGCAGCTAGCAACATCTCCACCTCTCAGTAGACAGTCATCATGAGTTGCAGTGGCATCCTCCCAAAATTCATCACCTGATGACCTACCTTCTGGTGATGAGCATCTGCAAGACAGTCCTTGGGTAACAGACACACAGCTTCCCAGTGAGCCCATATTTAAAGTTTCTTTAGCTTGGTAGGCAGGATCTGTCAGGGATTGTAACTTGCTGGACTAGCCTTTGCTAATAGAGATCAGTTTGGGGCCATAATGAGGCACCAGAATATGACTTTAGTGTGGGACAGGCATATATTATTATGAATAATTAGAGGTTATAAACCCTACTACAACCTATCTTTGAGCATTAATTGCTAGAACTTTCTATAATTTTTTTTAGGAAGAGTCCATTCATGAGAAGTAGGTAATACTACTTTCACATCATGAACCCTTGTACCCACTGGATTAAGAATACCATTTTCCCCATGGTTGGCTGCATGGCTGTCAACCTATGATGCTCATAAAATTAAAAGAGTGATAGCCACTCAACTATGAGAGAAGGTGCTGCTATGACTGAGGTGTTTAGGTAGTCACTAGCCCATTCTTGTATTAGACTCAGCTAGATTTTTTATTCATTCAACAAGTATTATTTTATCTTCATTCTTACAGAAAAGAGAAAAAATGAATTTCTTCCAAGAACCACCAGGAACACAGAGGAATCTTTCCATCTGTCCCTTTTGCCTCAGTCTGATGTGAAAAACAAAACACTTAAAATGTGGGGAGTGTGTTTAGTCATATTTTTTTTCCCAGCCCGATTGCTCTCACTGGCTCTGGCTCTGGCTCTACTTGGGGACTCTCGCTTTCTCAGAACAAACCCAGGTTTGCTAGCATTCAGATAGCAATACCCTCCTCCTCCTCCTCCTCATTAACATCAACAAACATCCATTAAGTCCTGCTCCTCTCCAACTTAGAAAAACCTGCCAGAGCTTACATTCCCTTGAGAGTTTTAAAGAACCCACAGTCATCTCTGGACCTTTCAGTGAGATCTGCCATAAAGGTTGGCCTCGTAATCTGCATGGAAAAAATCACATGGATCAAGATTGCATCTGGTCCAGATGACATGTTCATATCGTGGACAGGCATTACAGACAGAAGGTGAGCTGAGTCTGGAAGGAACTCAAAGGAGAAGAGGCTGGAGCACATTTGGGAAACTGTGCAATGCTCTCTGCAATCCCAAGATGCTCTCTGCCACCAAAGCCCATCTTTAACATACTCTCCTGGTGATTCTCTATAGCTGCAAACCCCAAGGCACAATGATCTAAAAAGAGCCAGTATTTCCGGCGACCCAAAGAGGTGTGGAAGGATTCAAGAAGTGACATAAAAGACAACAGTGAGACTTGGATGACCAGAAAAGGAAGTGAATCCCACCTCTAACACATATAACTATGTGACCACGGACAATCCAAAACTCATTAAGCCTCATCTGTAAAATGGGAATGATAAAACCTGAGGTACCTATTTCACGAGGTGCCTATGAATATAAAATGAAATAATGTATACTTTGCAAACACTTTGCAAACCTTAAGTGCTACATAAACTTCTGTGACTATAATTGTTGTTGTTGTGTATCAAGAATAAAGAATAACAGATGGATAGCCCAAGCATTATTGCACCTGTACCAGAGGAAGGCCTCTGGTACGTTGAATAAATCTTCCATGGAGAATTTTTGTAAGGACATAGACAAGAATTGCACAAGATGAGATGCCATGAATGGGTTGCTATCTGCATCAGTGGGAGGAGTTACTCATATAAGTGAGATCTTGTATCTGTGGATATATCAAGAAATAAACTACAGTGAACTGGCGTGACTTGTTAGTGTTGCATGGATCCTCGTGAACGTGCTTACATCTCTGGGGAGGGTTTGTGTCGGGGGTTTCTCCTTAGATCAGTCATTCTAAGACAGGAGCCACATCAGGGATAAACTTTTAAATGTACGTAGCATCTCTCCTGGCTCCTGCTCTGCTGTGTCTTTTTTCCTCTTTCCATTCCTTTCTCTTCTTCATTTTTATGGCCAAATATTGGCATAGCCCATCTAACGCCACTAATTGGCAAAGAAGGCGATGTTGGGTGAGATGAGGTGATGGTGGCAATTAGTTAGTTCCTTAGGAACAGTTGTTTTGGTGAATGGTTAACTGAACCATTATAGCAGGAACTTGTGACTTTACAATGGAATATGGTTATAATATTTTAACAAGGGTATTACAGAATCACTTTGGTCAAGACCATGTTATATATGGGATGCCTATATGAAGGAGAGATCCTTCGTTACGAGTTTTAAATCAAATATCGACTATGATACTTGACTTCTTGATATTATAGGGAAAACATATGTGTAGATTAATGAAGTTGGTATATTCTCCTTCCCTATAGATCTGTAAGAATAAAATAAGTTGTCATTTTAGTGTAAAGTACAGTCCATTAGAAAGTGTACTGGAAGAAGGGTCAGAAGATGTGAGTTCTTACCCTGTTTCATTACTTACTAGCTGTGTGACCTTGGTCAAGTCATTTAACTTGTTTTAACTTGAGTTTCCATATCTAGAAAATAGGGCTGGTATTATTAACTCCCCATTTACCTCAAAGAATGTAACAGTAAGATGAGAATTCAGGGGCCATCAGAGCTGCAGAATTAGTGTGGTACAATGGACAGGGCACCAGCTTTGAACTCAGAGGACATGGATTCAAATCCTTCTGTAATACCTATGTGACCTTGGACAATTCACTTAAATTCTCAGGGGCAGTTTGCTTCTCTGTAAAATGAAGGGGCTATACTACATGATCTTTGAGGTTCCTTTCAGCTCTGAAATCTATGATCCTATAAACCCATATCTGGAAAAAAAAATCCTATGACATCCTTGATGAAGTATTGTGCACTCCCTCCTGGGGCAGACCATCCTACTTTTTGGATGGACTCAATCAGAGCAACAACTAGCAATTGTGGTACCCTTGACTAGCTTCACAAAACATGCCCGAGGAAGGCAGCAGGAAACATGGCCTCCAATCAACCTTTTAAGACAAATTCTGTGGAAGGTTAGAAGAGACATGAGGACATCAGAGCCTATGGATACAAACTGCTGCTGGGGAAGATTTTCCCTGGTTGAGGGTGATAGGACAAGGGCAGACCTGGAAGGAGAAGGAGCATGTGCCTAGTCGTTTCCATTTTAACTATTCCTGCCGAGTAGACACTAAATCCAGGTGTTTCTCCTCTGCTAAAGAGGTATGAGCACTGTCAGGTCAAACAAACAAGCATTTATTAATTAAGCTCTCCTATGTGCCAAGCACTTGCAGTAGGCTCAGGAGCTACAAAGACAAAAATTAAACCTTTCTTACCTTCTGTTGTGGGATACAATATGTATGTATGTATATATAAATATATATATATATATGTGTGTGTGTGTGTGTGTGTACATATGTATATATATATGTATATATATTCAGAATAAATATAATACAAAAATTAAACCTTTCTTACCTTCTGTTGTGGGATACAATATGTATGTATGTATATATATATGTGTGTGTATGTATGTATATATATGTATATTATATATATTCAGAATAAATATAAATACAAAAATAAAACCTTTCTTACCTTCTTTTGTGGGATACAATATGTATATATACATATATACATTCAGAATAAATGTAAATACAATACAATAAATACAAAGTCTAGGGAGGGAGGGGGTTTAGGAAGGGCTTCATATGGAAGTAGAATATGAACTGAGTCTTGAAGGAAGTAAGAAATTTTGTGAAGCAAAGGGGAGAAGGGGAGCGCATTCCAGCCATCAAGGGCAGCCGATAAAAAGACAGAAACAGAAGATGTACCATGTGAGGAACACTCAGAAGGCCCTGTAAATTTTGGTAACCTACGGCAAAGCTCTGGTTGCCCCACTCTAGTGAATTCTACAACTCTAATTGTTAGGTAGTTTTTCCTTACCTCAAGCAGAAATCAGCCTCTCTGCAACTTCTAATCATTGCCCTGGTTCCATCTTAAGGGCCACGCCCAATAAATCTGATCCCTCTTCCACAAGACAGCCCTTCAAATACTTAAAGATAGCTATCATGTTCTGTCTAAACATGAATCAATACATGAATGAAAAAGTACTTACTGCATGCTTACTGTGTGCTAAGCACTGGGGATACAAATAGAAAAGGCAAGGCGATTCCTGCTCTCAAGGGTTGTTCAGTCATTGTTCAGTCCTGTCCAACTCTTCATGACCCTATTTGGGGTTTTCTTGGCAAAGATACTGGGGTGGTTTGCCATTTCTTTCTCTTAAGGAGCTCATGCTCTAATTGGGGGAGAGAATTCATACGTGAGAGTTCAGCTGCAGGCCAAATGGAAAGGCCCAGAAATCCTAAGGATGGAGTAGATAGCAAGGACAAGGGGTGTTTATAGTGTTAGCAGGTCAGGTGGCAGTGCCCAGGGGTCTGAAGGGCATAGCAATAGGGTAAATCAGGAGGAGGGAACCTGTGACCCGGAGGCCACATGTGACCTTCTAGGTCCTTGGGTGCTGCCTTTTGACTGACTCCAAGTTTTACAGAACAAATCCTTTTACTAAGGAGATTTGTTCTGTGAAGTTTGGATTCAGTCAAAGGGCCAAGGGGCCCTAGAGGGCCACATGTGGCCTTGAGGCCATAGGTTCCCCACCCCTGGGATAGATGGTCTCATCTGAGGGATATAGTGGAAGGGCAGAGGTTAAAGCCTGATGGTCTTCCATCTTAGTGCAAGGATTGTAGTTAGTGACTCTTTGTTCACCTGAGGGGTGTAAGTAACCATATCAATTCTGTAGGGTAAGGAGGCTTTGAGTGGCCGGCCATCCTCCACCACTGGGAAACAGGGAGGGGGCCTAAGAGTATGAGTGGAAAGGGGATTCTAGGCTCCCTCTCAAATGACTATAGATGGAATAAAAAAGGTAAGTATCCTATCATAAGAGGAAGGGAAGGGGGACATTGGCAGGAAAATTGGGGAGAAGGGGACTCATTGGTAACTGTTTACAAGGGCAGCTATTGTCAGCTCAGTGGCTGGATGGGGACTGAGTGGCCTGGGTCTAGGGAGGGAGCAGGGAGAGAGGGAACTGATCCTTGTATGGTATGATCTTGAGGCCATCCGGGACCTCCTAGAGCTACTGGGAAGATTAAAAGCAAATGGAGGTGGAAACACTCTATGAATTGTAAACTGCTATACCAGTCTCATTATTGTCTCAAGATAAAAGAGAAATAAATGTAGGGAGGAAAAGACACTGAAGAGTTTCTCCAGCTCCATATTTTTTTTTACCCTTTCAGATCATCAAAACAAACACATCTTTGGACATTTTCATTCTTTCAGAAATTAAAATATGAACTTCATTTCTGATTTCCCTCTCCTTCCCCCTAGCAGGTATCATTAGAAGCAGACTGCAGCTCTCCTCTGAAAGTACCAACTCACCTCAACTGGGCTTCTCATGAATCACTAAGATGTTCAAAAGCCAGCACTCAGATGGTCACACATCACTTTCAGGAGCATCATAGAATTCTATATTCACCCATTCAAGTTTCAGCGCTGAAACTGAATTAAAGCATCAAAGTGCTTTTACTGGTAGCACAAGAAAATCTGACTACATTTAATGAACACCTGGCTTTTCCCCACCTTCTGTGATGGAGTCCTATGCCACTGAAGTGTCATATTTCCCCAAAATAATCCTACGGAGTGTTTTGAGCTCTGATTTGGAAACAGAAAACCCAGGTCCAGTTCACTGGCTTTGCCATTTATTAGCTGTGTGACCTTGAGCAAGTCACTTGTCTCTAGTCTTCATTTTTTTTCTCATCTGTTAAATAAGGGGGTTGGATAATATGATTTCCATGGTCCCTTTCATCTCTGAAGCTATGATTCTATGTGGTATATGCAATTTATATGTTTACGAGACATTTACAAACATTGAGAGAAACGTGATCGTTCATACTTTGTGCATTGAGACAACTAATTAAGTTTATAAACAGTCATAGTCAGATTAAGTAAAATAGGTTGATGCCTCAGCACAGTTTTGCCAGGGATTTGTGCTACAATTATGAGAAAAGATAATAATGGACATTTATAGCATGCTTTTTAAAAATCTGCAGCATGCTTTACATACATCTCATTTGAACTTCACCACAACCCCATGAGGTAAATACTGCAGATATTATTAATTCTATTTTTTAGATGATGTAACTGAATCTCAGAGAAGTTAAGTGACTTGTCCATGGTCACCCGGCTACTAAGTGACAAATGATATTTGAACCCAAGTCTTCCTGATTCCAAGACTCAGTATAAATGTACAAAGGAAGGGGGAAGCAGAATTGTCACAATGCCTAAACATTAGCCATTCATTACGATTTCTATCTATAGTGATTCAGGGGAGGGAGCACAGGTAACAATTCCCAGAGAAAGAGAATCCAGGGCTATACCAATTAAGCAATGAGTTTAGGAACATAGAAGCTTGGTAGGTCTTGGAGTTGCAACCAGAAGGATACCTTCAATGCCTACAGTGTACTATAAATAGTCAACTTTTCAATTTGCTCTACTTAGACAACAGTCATCTGCCAGCAAGTCTCAGACGAGCACTGACATGTTTGCATTCACTGTAATATAGATTTTTTTAAAAGAAAAGTTCAGAATTGAAGAATTGGAACCAGTGTTCCAAGAACATAAGCATATTCTAAGAAAATATTAGCAGTATAGGAATACTAGAGGCATGAATTCTAAATTGAGCCACCTTTGACATTCTGTAAACACATATATGATACTTGCAAATATATCTCATGATAAAGCTGATTATGTGACACATCTGAGCCAGAGGTCAACTGGATACTCATTTACCTGAAAGAGGTAAAGAAGTAATATGGAAACAAACATAAGTGTGTGTGTGTGTCTTTTATATGGCATTCTCAAAATTGCATAGCAATGGATGGTGGATTTTTGAGTATTGCTTCTAAGATTATATGATGTAATATTTAACCTAATTTTCACTACAAATAAATATATCCATTATAAAAGTATCTATCCATTTTACTAAAAAGGCTCCATGTACATTTTTGGATGCTGTTCCTCCCAGGCCAGTTTGAAAAGGACCAGGGTTAAGACTTCTGATGGGTGAGTTCTACAGCACTGGGTGAAGACTTCTTGATTTAGGAGAACAGAAGACAGGCACAGCCAGGAAGTCTCTGTACAGGGAGGGGTAGCAATGGCCTGCAAAGAAGCCAAGGTTGGAAAATGGGATATGGAAAATGATGTACAGATGGGAAGCAGGATGGACATAGTCCAAGGGGACCCCAAGATGTTAGGTCTAGTCAGGTCAAAGCATTTTAATAAAAAAATAAATAATGAACCTTGGGTTTGGCAAAGGCTTCTGTCAATTTGCTGTACTCAACATCCTGCAAGTTGCTGTTAGTCTCCTGATGTGCCTGGTTGGCCCTGCTCTCCAGTTTCTTCTGAATTTGACTCTTCTGGGTTGCTCTTACTTTGTTTTTGTTCAGTTATTTTTCAGTTATATTTGACTCTTTGTGGCCCCTTTCTGAGTTTTCTTGGCAGAGGTACTGGAGTGGTTTGCCATTTATTTCTTCGGTTTATTTTACAGATGAGCAAACTGAGGCAAACAGGGTTAAGTGACTTGCCCAGAGTCACACAGCTAGTAAGTGTCTGAGACCAGATTTGAACTTAGGAAGAGGAGTCTGAGACCTGGCACACTACCCACTACATCACCTAGCTGCCCACTGACCATGTTATTATTCATGACAACAATGGTGTCTGAATGGCACTGGGCCCTTAACTGAGACAACTGATATTGCAATCCTTAAAGAGCCTGTCAGTCAGGGGATCAGGCAGTATTTACGTTCCCTTGACCTTGTTACAAAATGTCTCTTCCATGCTCTACCTCACCACCAATTACTTTCTTTTTTTAAATCTCTTTGCTTTAATTAGTTTATTTTTAGTTTTTAACATTTACTTTTATAAGATTTTGAGTTCTAAATTTCCACTCCCCTCCCCAAGACAGCATACAATCTGATATAGGCTATACATGTACAATCATATTAAACATGTTTCCACATTAGTCATGTTGTAAAGAAGAATCAGAACCAAAGGGAAAAACTGCAAGAAAGAAAAAAAAAAGAGAGAAAATACTATGCTTTGATCTGCATTCAGATTCCATAGTTCTTCTCTCTGGATGTGGATAGCATTTTTCATCATAAGTCTTTTGGATCATTGCATTACCGAGAAGAGCTATTAGCAAAGTTGGTCATAGCACAATGATCCTGTTACTGTGTACAATGTTCTCCTGGTTCTGCTCACTTCAGTCAGCATCAGTTCCTATAAGTCCTTCCAGGTTTTCCTGAAAGGGAAAAAACACCAAGTACTTTCACTCCTGAGTGGGAGCAAACCAGTGTCTGGCCCTGCCCAGAGATGGGGTTCGCTGGAGGTGGTTAGATTGGGCAGATGGGGAACTTTCAGGGTGGGGTCAAGTCTCACAAGTATAAAGGGAGGAGTGAACGTTTTTCAACAGTACTAGAACAGAGCCTAAAGATTTGTGGATACCCAGGACCAGATAATCAGAAACCAACCGTGTGTTAAGGAGCTTAAAGAGAGGCTTTTTGATTAGGCCAGCACGCAGTCAGATCACTCAGCAGCAAACAAACAAAGCAAGATTCAGTAATAGAGTTTGCTGGGCTCAGCTGCTGAGGACATGCTCCTTTCCTCTGCAGGAGATACTCCTCTGAACTCCTGAATACGGCACCAGCCACGAAGTCTTCTTTCCCCTCAGCTGGATGAACCACAGGGGGACAATTCATCTGTAATCAGTCTCAGTAACATAGGGTGGCTGGGGATCACTGTGACTATACTTTAACGTCTAGATAAAAGCTCACATACTCAGGATCATGTAGTTAACCATGAATTGACATAAAACATCTCCCCCACCCCCAGTTTCTAAGGTAATCAAAAATAAACCATTCAAGATTTTCAGAACTGTTGGGTTTTTTTTCTCCCATTAGAGTACCATTAAGCATACTTTAAACAAACAAAAAAAAAATCAGGGGGTATAAATACTGCCCAAAAGAGTTAAAGAGGTTTCAACTAAATAGAGGGAAGGTAGGTGGCACAATGGATAGAGTCAGGAAGACTCATCTTCCTGAGTTCAAATCTAGTATCAGACACTAGCTGTGTGACTCTGGGTAAGTCACTTTACCTTGTTTTCCTCAGTTTCCTCATCTGTAAAATGAGCTGGAGGAGGAAATGGCAAATCACTACAGTATCTTTGCCAAGAAAACCCTAAAAGGGATCACGAAGAGTCAGATACGATTGAAACAACCGAATGACAACAACAAACTAAAAAGAATGATAATTTGGGTTCCCTTTAAAGAGGAAAAAAAAAAGAATGTCAATGAAACAGTTTTAAAAATACACAGAAGAGAGCAGAAGGAAGTTCAGAAGGGGGACATAGGCAAGCTGGGCAATTTTGTTACTAGTGTGTTCAATTTAATAAATACTTTAACAGAAGTTCATAGTTTCATATGTAATTTTGTGTTCTGTTCTTTGTGTAGCTTTCAAGGACAGGGTCAGAGTGAGGTTGGTAGCGGAAAGAGCATTGGCCCTTGAGTCTGAGGACCTGGGTTCCAATTCTATCTCCAACACTTCCTGCTTATGAGACCTTGGGCAAGTTACTGGGCCCCAGTGTCTTTACTTATAAAATGAGGGGATTGACCGAGGCTACCTCTAAAGTTGCTCTCAGGTCTGTATCTCTCATCCTATAAATCCATAATATCAGGCTATCACTATAAGAGAGGGGATATCTCCAATAGGGCTTCAACTAGGTTAAGGAAGCTTGAACTTAGAGGTACGAGATGTTCAGTGGTAGGGGCTGGGCACCTCAGCCTACAGCACCAACAGGCAGGCTCAGGTAAATGGCACCAACCTTCTTCCCATTCACCCTGCTGTTACCAACTTTTCTTATGTTGTTGTTTGGTCGTTTCAGTTTCAGCCCAACTCTTCATGACCCCATTTGGGGTTTTCTTGGCAAAGATACTATAGTGGTTTGCCATTTCCTTCTGCAGCTCATTTTACAGATGAGGAACTGAGGCAAATAGGATTAAGTAATTTGCCCAGGGTCACACAGCTAGCCCTTCCACATCATGGTTTTGATATATTGCGGGTCAGCATAAGAAATTAAATGGGAATTTTGGGGGAGTTTTGTGGAAACCACAGACAACAAGCGAAAGTCAGCAGATGACACAGAAAAAGTTTAGAAATGAAGAAATGCATAAATATAGTATTGTATATTTACATATTTTATCTTTTAATACCATAATAATTCAGAAGGGAGGGTCAAACATTTTTACGGGGATTTTTTTAGATCATGGGAGCACTGTGCCCCTAATCCCCACAATGTGGAAGGGATAACTGTAAGTGTCTGAAGACAGATTTGAACTCATGAAGATGAGTCTTCCTGATTCCAAGTCTAGTGTTCAATCCACCCGGCCTCCTAGCTGCCCTAAACTTTTCTAGTACTGGGTTCCAAAGAAAAAGGTACAAAGTTGTGTGTGTGTGTGTGTGTGAAAGAGAGAGAAGAGAGTGTGTGCATATCCACACTCTAAGATTATCAATTTTTATAAACCCTCTCTGTCTCTTAATCTCTGTTGTCTCTGATTCTCTCTATTACTCCCTTTCCCTTTCTCTCAGCTCAGGCTCTTACCCTTCCTTTCAGGTTCTACTGAAGAAAAAAAAGTATCTCCTGTATCTCTAAGGGAGGAGTTCCTGTCTCTCAGCCTTACTTCAGAGTTAAGAACTTGATGACAAATCAATGGTTTCCTTGCAGCATTAAATAAGATAGACTTATAGATAAATAAGAGAGTGGGTTTCCAATTGCAGGCTGTAGTCATACTGGAAGAAGAGCCCCTTTTACCTTTATTCTCCACCCCCTACTCTTCCTCACATTCTCAGAAGGATAATAAAAAGGAAACAGTTGGATGGGCAATGAGAAATAGTTGTTGGTGTCCATGGAATGAGGTCTCCTCCTCTTGATGAGGAGAGGGAACCGAGCAGCCTTTGGATATCTCAATTTAACTACATTAGCCTATTTGCTATTCCTTGCACACACTACTACATCCATCTTTGTGCCTTTGTGCTGGCTGTCTCCCATGCCTGGGATGCTCTGACTCCTCACTCCACCTATGTTTCCCCAGCTTCCTTCAAAACCCAGCTCAAATGCCACTTTCTTCAAGGAAGCCTTTCCTGGTTCCCTCAGCTATTAGTGCCTCCTCCTAGGATTACTTTTCATCTACTCAGTGTCTGTCTTGAAGTACTTATTGATCTACACATTATCTTCTCCATTAGAATATAAGCTTCTTGAGGTCAAGGACTATTTTTGCTTGTTTTTTTGCATCCTTAGTAATTAGCACAGTTCCTGGAGCATAGTAAGTGCTTAATAAATACTAATCGACTGATATGCTTGTGGCTTCCACTCATCAACCCATTGGTTTCTATTACTGGTGACTATTCTCTCTTCATTCCTCTTTCCCTGTGACTTCAGCACCTAGTAGCTGCTTGGTGATGTATGGCAGCCTGCCATTCCTCCATTCTCCAATTGACTAGGTGGCCACTTCTCTTAGATAGAACGGTTTTCTATGTAGCATGACTCCCTAGGTTCTTTTGAGTTTGTTTGTTTGTGTGTTTGTTTTTTTGCTTTTTGGTGAGGCGATCAGGGTTAAGTGACTTGCCCAGGGTCACACAGTTAGTAAATGTTAAGTGTCTGAGGCTGGATTTGAATTCAGGATCTCCTGATTCCAAGGCCAGAGCTCTATTCACTGCATCACCTAGCTGCCCTGAGTTTGTTTTTTAAGAGCAAAATACACACTGAAAGGTTGCCCTCCAATAAAATATCTCCAATGTATATGCTAAAATCGTGCAGATTCTTTGAAAGATGCCAGCACAAACAGAATCTTGTTCCGTGATTCTATGAATATTAATATATATTGCACCATAAAACAACGGGATTATGCTCATCAAAGGCATTTGTCATTATCGTGCATGATATCCTGTGCAGGGTTCGAATGCAAGATTTTCTATAAATGTCACTCTATCTCACCAAGTAGCTGCGTGTTTATGGCTGACGTACTGACTACATCAAGCCCCAGAACACTAGAAGTTCTCCTTCAGATTAAGAACCAATTCAAAAGAGACTAGTCCAACAGTCCACGGGGAGGGAAACAAATAAACAAACAAATATACTTCTTGTTAACATGAAGTTAGATAGGCAGACCATGAAGTTATTTCATCAGTACATGTCTCTTGGATAGGCATTGCAGTTGGACAATGAACCAGACCCTGAATTGAATAGTCTTTCAGGTTTGTGATCGCAGCGTTATCCCTAACTCTCCTTTACTCCACACATCCAAGTAGTGGCTAAATCTTATCCTGTCGACCTTCCCAGCATCTCTCATGGCAGCCCCTTCTCTAAACTCACCCAGCTCTCACCTTAGTTCAGGTCCTCATCACCTCTGGCCTAAATTACTGCAATAGCCTCCAGATTGGTCTCCCTGCCTCAAGGCTTTCTCCACTTCAATTCATGTTCCCTGCATCTGCCAAAGTGCTTTTCTTCAGCTGCAGGTCTAAATCTACCCAATGAACTCCAATGGCTCATTATTGCCTCTAGGATAAATGATAACCTGCTGCCCACAGCCTGGCCTCAACCTACCTTCCTAGTATCCTTTATACGTTATTCCCTTTCCTATACTCTGGGGTCTAACTAAGGAAACCTTGCTGTTCCCCATACTCAGATGACTGTCTCCCCCCTTACCTCTGTCTATTAGAGTCCCTTATTTCTTTCATGATTCAGCTCAAGTACCACCTTCTACATGAAGTTTTTCCCACTTTCCACAGCTGCCAGTGCCCTCCAATGAGAGACTATTTTAATAATATTTTATTTTTCCCAATTGCATGTAAAAACTATTTTTAACCTTTTTTAAAATTTTCAGTTACAAATTCTCTCTCTCCTTCCCTTCCCTCATCCCTCCCTGAAATGGTAAGCAATTTGATATAGGTAATACATGCACAATCATGCAAAACATATTTCCATATTAGTCATGTTATAAGAGAAAACAGACCAAAAAAACCCATGAAAAAAATAAAGTGAAAAATAGTATACTTTGATCTGCATTCAGATTCCATCAGTTCTTTCTCTGGGGGCGGATAACATTTTTCATCATGAGTCCTTTGGAATTGTCTTGGATCTTTATACTGCTGAGAAGAGCTAAGTCTTGTATTGCTTGCTTTACCTCCGTCCCACTCTGTCCAGGAAAGTCTCTGTCAGTCTTCCTAGAAGGAAAAGAATGGGGAAAGAACCATATGTCTACAACTAGGTGGCACAGTAGATAGAGCATTAGGCCTAAAGTTTAGAAGAACTGAATTAAAATCCAGCCTCAGATACTTAATAGCTATGTGACCTTGGGCAAGTCACTTAACCTCCATTTGCTTTACTTTCCTCAACTGTAAAATGGGTTGTTGTAAGGGTCAAATGAGATAATACAACAGAGCATTTAATATAGTTCCTGGCACATCATAAGTGCTTTATAAATGTTAGCTTTTATTATTACTACTAATAATATGTATATAGTACCTGGAATATAGTATTAACTATAGAAATGGTAGTGATTATTGTTATAATTATGTTCACCTCAGCAAAATTCCATCACTACTAGCTAGTGAATTGGGGTATGTTTTTTTCTTAAGCCTGTATTTCCTTTCATATAGAGGAAGAACAGGATCCACCTGGTTTGATCTCTCTCTGCTTTGGGAAAGTTTATCAAATATAACCATTAATAAGATCTTCTCCAATATAGCTCAAGAATCCAGCCAGGACGGGACCCTGACACCTTAAAGGGAGGGGCTGAACCTCTGCCTCTTTTTCCCCTTTAAAGAGAGTATGACATTCAATATTCTTCCCTCCTTTTGCTGCTCCCCATTCACAAATGACAAAGCATTTGAACCACTGTCTTTCTGAGGCTACATTTCTCAGAAATTGACATGGTGAGGTACTGAAGACTCTTCTCTATCCACAGAAACCAGTCTCTAAATCCCAAGGCTAGGGCTTCTCCTCTAGTCAGTGGTCATTTGCTTTGATGCAGAAACTTCTACTTTGAGTCAGCTGCCTTCAGTGGACCTCCAGACCTCTAGAACTCGTAAAGTCCCCTCCAAAGCAGGCTACCTCCATCTTGTGATCAGTGTTTGGTCACCTAGGATCAGGCAAAGAAACATAAACACAGGAGGAATGGCCCCAAATCCAGGCTCAGGCTTACCCAGGCAGGACATGTGCTGTCTGTCATGTGCTGGGTATTTTGTCCTTTCTGAAAATATTACTATTTGCTGAATATAGAAACTTATCTTTTGATAAGAGAAAACTTCCTGGTAATCTGAGCTGTCTGAAAGTGTAATGGGTGGCCTCTAGGATAAAGTTAAGTTGACATAACATTTATTAAGCACCTACTATATGCCTGGCACAGTGCTAAATATGCGAGATACAAAGAAAGGCCAAAACAGGGTCGCTGCTCTCGAAAAGCTCACGTTCTGATGCGGGAGACGACATGCAAATAACCATGTGCAAACAAGTTATACACAGGAAAAATTGGAGATAACCTCAGCAAAGGTACTAAGATTATGGAGAACTAAGAAAGGCTTCTTTTAAAAATTTTAATATTTTATTTTTCCTCCAATTACATGTTAAAATAATTTTTGAACATTTTAAAAAAAGTTTTGAGTTCCAAATTCTATTCCTCCCTCTATATCTCCTCTCCCCTCTACCTGACATGGTAAGTAATTCTATATAGTTTATACATGTGTACTCATACATATGCAACTATGTAAAACATTTCCATATTAGTCATTTTGTACAAAATGACTTGAATAAAAGAAGTGAAAATAGCACGCTTAAGTCTGTATTCAGACAGTATCAGTTCTTTCTCTGGAGGTAAATACTATGCTTCATCATTAGTCCTTTGGGATTGTCTTGGATCATTGTATTGCTGAGAATAATGAAGTCACTCATAGTTGATTATCATACAATGTTGCTGTTACTGTGTACAATGTTCTTCTGGTTCTGCTCACTTCACTCTACATCAGTTCATGTAAGTCTTTCCAGGTTTTTCTAAAACCAACCTGCTTGTCATTTCTTATAGCATAGTAATGTTCCATCACAATCATATACTACAACTTGTTTAGCCATTCCCCAAATGATGGGCAATCTTTTGATTTCCAGTTCTTAGCCACCACAAAAAGAGATGCTATAAATAAATAAATAGGTCCTTTTCCCTTTTTTTCCTTTGATGTCTTTGGGATATAGATCTAGCAGTGGTGTTGCTGGAGCAAAAGGTATACACAGTTGGATAGCTCTTTGGGCATAGTTCCAAAGCTCTCCAGAATGGCTTCTTATAGGAAGTGAGACTTTAGCTGAGACTTGAAGGAAGCCAAGAAAACCAGGAGATGGAGATGAGGAAAAAAAGCATTGCAGCCATGAAGGAAAGCCAGGAAAAATGCATGGAGTCAGGAGATAGAGTATTGTGTGTGAGAGATCACATAATGGCTAGTATCCCTGGATCTCAGGGTGGAGGGGATTAAGGTAGATTTTATATTTGATCCTGGAGGGAAGAGGTCATCAGACTTGATGGGTTCTCATTCACTGGAGATCTTTAAGCAGAGGCTTGATGACCATTTGTTAGGGACGTTGAAAAGGAGATTACTGTCCAGATATGGTTTAGACTAGATGGCCCCCAAGATCCTTTCCAATCTCAGTTTCTGTGATTCTGTGACATCACATGTATTATAGTAAAGGCCTCTGATAGTCACGAGGGACACAAATTTCAAACCTTGAGTAATCAGGCTGTTTGTGCGACATATGGGACCAAAGGAATAATGTAAAAACATTACAGAGCAGAGGATCGTTGGAATCAATGGCAAAAAAAGGGCTGTTGTCAATGTATGTGAAGAATAGGGGATACATCAGAATGAGTGTTGCCTCCTTCAAAGTAGTGCCCTTGTGAGGTTATACACTTACATCAATGTTCTTGTCATGACTCAGTTTTCTCCAAGCATTTCTACAGGGCATCTTTGGAAACAGCCTTCAGAGCCTGTGGTACATACAAATATTGAATATCTCTAGTCATAGAAAATTTCCATCCTTGGAGGGTGAATTTGATTTGGGACAACAGTTCAAAGTCAGAAGGCAGATTGGGCAAATGATATGGGTGATCAAACTGGTGATACTTTAAATGTAGGAGGAGAAGTTTATCTTTCCTGGCTTTGGCTACTGACTCCAAAAGTAATTTTAAAAGAGGTGTTAGTTCTGAAAGTGTGATGAGCAAAGTCAGCATAGTAAAGGAAGTACACAGACTTCTACAGCAGTGATTACTTTGGAAGGACAGCTTTCATTTAGTGATGTGTCAGTTCTGGTATGTTGTGTTAAAAAAAAAAAGAATGCCACAAAATAGTTCCATTACTTTATAGTCAAAAGTAGTAGCTCAGAAAAAAAATCAAAATATAAGCAATTTGGATACCCAGATTTGTCTTCATGTTAATGATGTTTTCTACCCAATGTTGATTCCCTTCCTCTCCCCATCCTCATCTGTAGTTACTCGGTAAATGCTCTGCTTCTCAGGCTTAAGTAAATAAGTTGTCTAAGAAAAAAGTATGACATGTAAGTGAAAAGCACACTTGACTATACAAAGTGTTCAATGGGATATAGAAGTTTGAGGAATGGGGTGCAGAGAAATCTTTGGGGGTTGACCACATTCCTACCAACAACCTTAATCTCTAATTAGGGATGGATATCTTGTTGATATTCACTGCCATATTTAGCTGTTCTTTTTTTGCCTTTCTTCATATCCCCACTGTTTAGTATAGTGCCTAGCACATAGTAGACACTTAACAAATGTTTATTAACTTATTGACTTTTGGGGCTTAATTCCAAATTGCTTACCAGGATGGCTGGATCAAATTCACAGCTGATTCATTCAGCTGATGTGTGTATTTCCTCCTACAGCGCCTCTAATAATCATCATTTTCACCAATCTGATAGGTGTGAGAGAGAACCTTAGAGTTGTTTTAATTTGCATTTCTCTAATTATTAGTGATCTGGAGCATTTTTTTTTCATGTATCTGTTGCTTCTTCTTTATATCCTTTGATCATTTATCTATTGAGGAATGGTTGTCATTTTCATAAATGTGAATCTTGGATATCAGTCTTTTATCAGAGAAACTTGCTACAAAGATTTTCCCCCAGTTAACTGTAAACTCTTTTAATTTTAACTGTACTGATTTATTTTGTGCAAAACCTTTTCATTGCGATACAATCAAAATTATATTTTGCCTTCTATGAGCTTCTCTTTCACTAGCTATTCCCCGTATCTGGAACGCTCTCCCTCCTCATCTCTGCCTACGGCTTTCCCTGGTTTCCTTCAAGCCCCAGCTAAAATCCTACCTTCTACAAGAAACCCTCCCTGATCTTCCTTAATGCTAGTGCTTTCCCTCAGTTATCTCTTATTTATCCTGTATAATCATATATATATATATATATATATATATGTTTTTTATAGAGAGCTCCTGTGTATACACATATACGTATGTGTATATATATATATATATATACATACATACACACACACACACACACACACACACACATATATATGTATACTTGCAACGAGTGAAAACCCAACAGGTCTGTTTATGTCTATGTACAAATTTGTACATAGTGGTTTGCATATTGTCTTCTGCCCCTCCCCCCCTCTCCATCCCTACCTCGCATTAGACTGTGAGCACCTTGAAAGGAAAAACCTTCTTGCTTGTATTCCCAGAGCTTAGCAACCTGCTGGGCACAAAATATTTATTGATCAACAGAGCAAAGGAGTAAAGACAGAAAAGGATTGAAATGATCCAAAATAATCTTGTAAGTGTTGGATAATAGACTCATGTGCAACTTTTTCAAAAGTTAACAATTGAGAGCCTCATTTTGAAAAAGACATTCACAAGCTGGACTGGACTAGCATGGTAAAGGAACTGGAGATGATGTCAAATGAGGTACATTTGAAAGAGCTGAAGATATTTAGTGTGGAGGTGAGAAAACTAGGGGTGTGAAGTTGGAGAGGAAACAGAGGAGATGTAGAACAGGGCAGTTATCTTTGAGGGTTTGAAGGGTTATCACATGTAAAAGAGATTAGATTTGTCCTGTTTGTCCCCAGAGCAAAACTAGGAACAGTAGGGGAAAGCTACAAAAAGATGAACTTAGGTTTGCTGTAAGGAAAGACTTCCTAACAGAGCTATCCCAAATCATAATGGTCTGCCACTAGAGACAGCAGGTTTGTCCTTGCAGAAAGTCTTCAAGGGAAGACCACTTGTAAGGTAGGTTGTGGAGGGGACTGTCCTGTTCAGGTCAGACCATGGGGTAACAGAAGTCCCTTTTTAAAAATTATTAAGATACTTTGTTTTTATATCATCTTCATTTCCAAATACATCCCTCCTCTCCCCAGAGGGCCAACCCTTATAACAAAAGGTGGGGGAAAGCAGTTTAGCAAAACTAACCAATAAATCAATCTATCAATCAGAAAACAATTATTAACCCTGTACTGGGCACTAGGGATACAAATACAAAGAAACAATTCCTATTCTCAAGAAACTGACTGTATATATAATATTCCATATTCCCTTATCTCTGCAAAAAAAAGGGAAGGTAGTACATCTATCCTTCTAGGCCAAGGTGCTTATTATGATTACACAACGTTCATTTTCTCGTTTGTTTTTTCCAGAGGTCACATCTAATTTTGAGATTTTGTGATTCATATTCTTTTCTCTCAATCTCTCTGTGTCTTTATCTCTCTCAATCTTTCTCTGTCTCTCTCTGTCTTTGTCACTGTCTGTGTGTGTATGTCTGTGTGTGTGTGTGTGTCTAATAAGAGATGAAATATCATGTTTTGATGTAAATAATGATGTCACCAGAAGAAACATCAGGGCTTCCATTTGCCTCCCTTTTTCCTGTTCTTTATTTTCTGCTATGAGTGGGATAGGCCACAAGAGGCCGCTCTTTTCCCTTTAGTCTGTATCCGTCCCTGGTGTCTCTGGTTAAATTTAGTTTCCTACCCAAATCTCCAAAGGTGGAAACAACCTACTTCTTACTGCCAGTGTGGAGAGAGTTTGGGGAATCTAACCAGATTGAGACCTGGTCCTACCTTCTAGCATCAGCCAGTCCTTGGGCTCTTATCCAATAAGGCAATTGATGGTCCTTAAGCCACCGCTATCTTTTTTACTGATGAGCTTACACACCTGGTACTTAAACGAAAGTGCTGGACTTTCTCAGAATGCATCCTGGATATTCCCCTAGAGTCACAGGATCATAAATTTAGAGCTGGAAGAAACCTTAGAAGTCTTCTGCTGTAATTCTGTTCTATTTTATGTGTTTTCTGTCTGCTTGTTTGTGTCAGTATGCGTTTATCATAAGATATATCCTGCAAAATGCTGCCCCAACTAAGGCCATTTCATAACAATGTCATCCATATATTATAACCAAATCCACCATAAAGTAATAAAACTCCACTATAACATCATGTAGTCAGACATTCATTTCTAATATCATCACTATGAGACTAACTGACCCCTGCCACTTTGCTTTCATCTAACAGTTTTCTTTCCCACCAAAAAAAAAAAAAAAGAATGATATTAAGGAAGGTAATAAGCCTTTATATAGTACCTACTATGTGCCAGGCACTGTACTAAGCACTTTTTTACAAATATTATCTCTTTTGAACCTCACAACAACCCTGAACGGTAAGTGCTATTATTATTATTCTCATTTTATAGTTGAGGAAACTGAGTCAAACAGAGGTTAAGTGGTTTGCCCAGGGTCACACAGTGTCTGAGGCTGGATTTGATCTCAGGTCTTACCGAATCTAGGTCTGGCATTTGCTCACTGCACTACCAGCTGCCTCATATTAAACAGAGTACTCCCATATTTTTTATTAGGCATGTCTTACCTTTTCTAATAAGCTCCTTGAGATCAGGGTCCACTCTGTATCTGTCTTTGTATATCTCTCAACACTTAGCCTAGTGTTTCCCACTTAAAAAGTCTCACTTTAGGAGTGAAATGGACCTTAGAGATAATTTAATTCAATCTCTTCATTTTTACAATAGAAAGAACGAGTTCAGAGAGGTTAAAAAACTAACCTATGGCTAGCTAATGATAAGTAGAAAAATCAGCCAGGCTTACACCCCAGACATCAAAGAAAGAAGAAAAGAACCCATGTGGACAAAAATGTTTATAGAAGCTCTTTTTGTGGTAGCAAGGGACTGGAAACTAAGGAGGTGCCCATCAATTGGGGAATGACTGAACAAATTACAGTACACGAATGTGATAGAATGCTATTGTGCTGAAAGAAATGATCCAAGAGACAGTTCCAAACATACCTGAAAAGAATTTTATGAACTGATAAATATCTAGTGAAGGAGAAGGAAGCACAGTGGGGCCTGAAGGTGGAAGAAAGTACAAGGAAGTCACTAATGGACAGGATACTGTCCTGAGAGGCCATCCCCATTCTGTGATGACTGCTGCAGCTGTGTGTCTGGCCTCCACTACCTCTGCTTGGAGTTGCCTTTGCTAACCCAGTTAAAGGAGACTCAGGGAAGACTGCTTGTGATAGTTTGGGGAAATTAGCTGTGAAATTCTTCAGGCAGCAGTGAGGCTGTGAAGAGAGAGCCAGGTGCCCAGAGAAATCGGGGTACTAGGCAGCACAGACCCAGATCTTGGCATCCCTTGTGTGTATGTGGCATTTTGTGTATTCTCCTGGTTGCCCTCTTGGGGACTATGTCAAGGGACTTGTGTTTGTGTCCCTGAGGCACTGTTCATATTTCTGGCCATGCTGACTACTGCCTGATAGTCAATGTGTCTGCACCCAGTGTAAGGTCTAGGATGACAAGATGTCCCAGAGACAACCTGCTGTGCCTTGAGGAACATCCTAAACGTGTATCAATAATGCTGGTGGTTAAGGGATTCAATGACTTCTGACAGGCTAGAACCTAAGTCCCCTAACACCTGGTCTAATATTCCTTCCAGTCCACCAGGTTTGTTGGATGAGTGGATTCAGTTTCCCTTCTGCCCCAGGACTCCTCTTCAGAAATCTAAACACGAAGGCAGGCTCAGCTACCCATGATTTAGATATCCCTTACCAGACAAAATCTAATCTTTCAACCTTTTATCATCTCTTTACGCTAGTATATGCTGCCGGTGACGCAGAGAGTGAAGAAAAAAGATGTGATAATGATTACAAGACCTACCTTAATGCACACACTTCTTTCCACAAACAGGGAGATGCTCTTCCAAAAGCCACTTTCAGGAGTGGGCTGTGGGCCTCAATTTTACCTGCTTTCACTTTCACCTGTTAGACCATTCCTAAGCTATGACCAGAGCCTCAAGCCCTCAGTATCCACACTTGTCCACATGAACTCTCAGGCCACATCCCAAATCCAAAGACAAAACTGGAAATTTTTTCATCTGGGGCAAACACAGTTTGGTGGAATGAGCATGGAAGTGCTGAGGAGGTGGGGCATGGAGGTGCAGAAGACATTGTGAGGATGATGGCAATTCAAAGGACAGTCCCTGCAACAAGTGCAATGTTCTGCTAGGCTCCCTTCTGTCCCACCACTCAGGGACACATGCTGGCTTAGGACTGTGGAGTAAGAGGTGAAAAATCCCCCATCTCAGCCATCAACCCTCCTCCTAGTCAGCACATGGGGCAAAAGTCTGCCCAGATCATAGAATCTCAGAATTGGAAGGGATGGCAGAAGCCACCAATCTAATACTCACCTAAACAAGAATCCCCTCTTTTTTGTACATTGTAGCAGAAGGGTGTGGTATGCATGGCCTGTGGGCCATGGTACCTTACCTCTACTCTTCTCTTTCTCTATTTTCTGGTCTGGCTCGTTCATCCAAAACCACTCATGCCAACAGACTGAGGGTTCCCAGAGGGGATGGCCATGCTGCTACAGCTCACTCTCAGGTTCCTAGGAGTAAACCTGGTGTGGGGGGAATACATTGCTACTCCTCACAGCTGTAGCTCCTATACCCCCATTAGTGCATTTCTCATTTAGCAAATCAGACAAGATGATACACCTCTAAATCAGAAACATTTACTAAATGGAAAGCAAGGCAAGAATAATTCAAACATAACATTCCACCCATAAATCTGGGGTCCCACCAATGGACACAGAGTCCATGGGTGAACAACATGCTCATAGATTTACATAACCATAGTATAAAGGCACATGAACAGGGCACACGCCTGGGGCAACGTTGACTTCTGGCTTTGGTGTTCTGGTCTCCTTCTAGTACAGTCCATACAGTACTTCACTAATAGACAAGGCCTCTCTAACTCCCTACTGGGCTTAGTCATTACTAGGCTACTATGCACTACTCCTCTTCCGAGATGCCAAGGCAGTAATAAGCTCTTTCAGCAAAACAGAACCCTCAGCCTGGGGACTGCAGAGCCTTTTTTAGTTCTGCTCACTTGGATGGCCTTTGAGGACTTTCCATCTCTCTGGAAATTCATATCTAACCGACAGGCCTCAAACCCATTGGCGAATTTGGGGGATGTCTACCCCAAGCATATGAAGACTTTCTCTGGTAGGATGGGCAGATGAGAACAGTTTGTTCCTTTGGCCACAGGCTGGGTGACAGGTGGACATCAAAGGTGAACGAGCGGCCCTGAAAAGCGCTCAGCAAGCCCTCACCCCAGAGGTGGTAGGCCTCCTTGGGAGACAGGGCCCTTTGGCCATCTTTACTCTGAGCATCATTTCTTGGTGGGGCTGCTTTTTCAAATGTTCCTCTCACAATTCTCCTTGTTTTGGTGTTTTTCTAGTAATAAGATTGTGTCAGCACTTGGGGTAAAGCTCTGCCCAGATTACAGAAAGTCAATATTGGAAAAGATCTCAGAATTTAATTTAGCCCAAACTATACCTGAACAAGAATCCCTTGGACCATACACCCTACCTGATGAATGGTCATCTAGCCTTCACTTGAATACCTCCGGTAAGGGGAAATCTCTTCATCCTCAGGCAGCCTCTCAACTTTGGGATAACTCATTTTTTAGGCAGTATCTCTCCTGATACTATCTCTTAATTTGCCTCTTTCCAACTTCCGTCCATTACTTTAAAATCTGCTTTCTTGGGCCAGGGTACCACTTAGGACTCAAGCTCCACACTCAGCTGTTCTTACGTTCTACTACCAGGTCACACCCACAACACACACTATGTTTCCCTGAGCCTGTTCTCCTAGCACCCACATCAGTTTCCAGTCTCTCAAAACAGCATACACCAGTAGCTAAGCTATTTTCTGATACCCCTTTCAGAGAATTGAAACACTCATTCCCTCTTGCAGCTGCCTGAACAATTGTGGGATATGCAAGGGAAAATCTTCCCATAGAAGGCCCAATACTTCCTTCTGTCTTCCTCTCTCAACTCAGTCGCATCCCAAGCTCATGACTTTGCGGCCCGTACCCTAGCTCTTAAGGCATGATATGTGTTTCACCTCTGGCACGTGGCACCTTTCATTGACCCGCAGACACATTCCAGGGGAGCCTAGCCAGGTATGGAACGACTCATCAACAGAAGGTCAGGTGGGAGGTGATAGATTTTTTTCAGCTCTAGCAATTATCTGCTAAGGCCTAAAGAGATTGTCATCTGCGCCAGTGAAGGGTGTACGCACACTAATGAAATCACACTACTTAGGTATTAGCAAAATGCAACTTTCTAATTTACAAAACTAGTTCTTAATAGATGATAGAAGTTAATTTTTATAAGAAACCAAAAATATCTCCACCCTAAGACAAAACACTATCCTTTAAAGGAGCACAGTTAACATCCTTCCATTCTCCCTGGGCAGATCTTTCATTTTCTTCAAAGATATGGGTGTTCATATTAAGTGACTTCTCTTGGTCAGATTTCCTATAAGTGTCTCTCCGATGGAGTGTCTGTTCCTGCTTGCAAATGCCCTGTAGATCATCAGAGTGAAGAATGAAGCCTGCTGAGTTACGGAGTCTCTTGCTTTTCATTTAGCTAATTAAGTACTTAGGTTTTCTAAAATGATCTGTTCTCACTCATTACAGGTGTCAAAGCTGCAGGCCCTTCTCTGTCTCTACTTTTTTCAGCTTCCCAGTCTAAAGTAAATTAATTCTCATAAGCTCCCGACTGTAGTTACTTCTTCCCAACCACCTCACCCCTTTCCTCTGACTTCTATCCTTTGTTAGGGAAAAGGTTTGGCATAGACCAGAAATTTGAAGTGCCTCATGCTTCTAGTCCTGTGGTTGTTGAGCAGTCATTTCAGTGATGTCTGACTTTCTGTGACCCAGTTTGGGGTTTTCTTGGCAAAGATACTGGAGTGGTTTGCCATTTCCTTCTCCAGCTCATTTAGACTCTTTAAAAAAAAAATTCTATTTGTTTTAAATAGCCAAGATCTGGCTTCTTACCCTTTCCCCTAATCCCTGTTCCTCATTGAGAATGAGAAAAACAAAACTCATTACAAACATGTATAGTCAATTAGAACAAATTTCCACATTGGCCATGCCCCAAAATAATTTGGCTCATTCTGCATTTTGGATCCTTCACCTCTTTATCAGGAGGTGGGAAGCATATTTCTTCATTAGTCCTCTGGAATCCTGATTGGTCATTATGGTGACGAGTTCAACACAACAGTGTTGCATAACATTTACATACCATAACAGCATAACTTGTTCATCCATTCTCCAGTTTATGCACCCCCTTCAAATTCCCATTCTCTGCCACCTTAGAAAGAGATAGATATTTTTGTACATCCATAGAGTTTATTTTGCTTAGGACTCATTCTTCCCTTAATCTATCTTCCTTCCAATTCCCCCTCCCCTCTTCTCCCCTTTCCCTTCTGTTTCCCTGTTAAGTGAAATGTATTTCTGCACTCCACTCTGCATATATGTGCTCTTCCTGCTCTTGAACAGTTCAGATGAGAGTGACATTCGAATGTCAGCCACTACCCTTTACCCCTTCCTCTTCATTTGTATAGATGTCTCCCTGAGGCACCCTGATTAAGTGAGATAATTTTCCCTAACCTTCCCTCCTTCCCCCCTACCAGTGTATTTCTCTACCTCTTTCTCTTTTCATTCTTTTTTTTTTTCAGATCATAAAAGACGTAACACTCTTAGGCCTTGTCTAATTAAACTCCCACGATGAACCTTGATGATGATAGAGGTCAGAGGGAACACAAGTATCATCTCCCCATATTTGGATGTAAGCAGTTTATTCTTGCTTAGTTCATTCATCACTGTTCATTCACGATTATCTTTCTATACACTTCTTCATTCCTGTGTTTGAGTTTCAAAGTTTCTCCACAGCACTGGTCTTTTCATCAAGGATATTTGGAAGTAATCTATTTCTTTAAAAATCTACTTTTGGGGGGCAGCTAAGTGGTGAAGTGGATAGAGCTCTGGCCTTGGAGTCAGGAGGACCTGAGTTCAAATGTGGCCTCAGACACTTGACACTTAGTAGCTGTGTGACCCTGGGTAAGTTGCTTAATCCCATTGCCTAGCGCCTCCCCCCCCAAAATCTGGTTTTTCTCCTGTAGCCTCAGTTTTGCTAGGTAAGTTATTCTTGGCTGTAAGCCCACATCCTTTGCCTTCTGGAATATTGTATTCCATGTTCTTCCCTTCTTTATAGTGATAGCTGATAATGGTGTATGATCCTGACCATCCCTCCTCAGTACTTGAATTCTTTCTTTCTGGTTGCTTGAAGTATTTTTTTCTTTGACCTAGAAGTTCTGGATTTTGGCTATGATGTTCCTGGGAGTGTTTAATTTGGGAATTTTTTCTGAAGGTGACCAACAGATTCTTTCTATTTCTACTTTGCCCTCTGGTTCTAAGAAATCTGAGCATTTAAGATTTCTTGAAATAGGATTCTAGACTTTTTTTTTAGTTAAGGCATTGAGATAGTCCAATTTTTCTTAAATTTTTTTCTCCTCAATCTGTTTTCCAAGTCAGTTGTTTTTGCTATGAAATACCTTTCATTTTCTTCTATTTTTTCCAGTCTTTTGGCTTTGTGCTAATATTTCTTGTCACCTCATGAAGCTATTGGCTTCCATTTGGTCCATTTGAATTCTCACAGCGTTTAATGTTTGGGCAAGGTTTTGTATCTCTTGTGCCAAGCAGTTACTTCCCTTTCTAATTCATTCTTCTATATCTCTCATTTCTTCTTTTTTCTTCAAGTGCTCTCATTCCATTTTTAAAAACATTTTAAACTCTTTTTATAACTCTTGCTCCATCTCTTCCAGGAAGTCTAGTTGAGTTTGTGCCCAAGCTGGGCTACTCTCTTAGGTGATGCTTATAGATGTTTTAGAGTCATTCTTTTCTTTGTGTATGTCTTGAGCATCCCTACCACCACAAAAGACCTCATTAACGTGGGGTTCTTTTTTTGTTTGCCCATTCTTCTGGTCCATTTCCTGACTTCAGATATGACATTAGGGATAAGCTCTGTGGCACTTGCTACTTTCTTGGGATTTGGAGTGGGGTTGTTATTCCAGGATCTCAGGAATAGGCTGGGGACCTGCAAGCTTTCAGGGATCCCAAAGTGGTCTGATCCAGAGCAAAGTCTGATTGCTGCCCCCTGGTCTGAGCTTTACAAGATTTTTTTTGTTTGTTTGTTTGTTTTTGGTTTTTTTTTTTTCTATTTTTTTTTTTTACCTGGGTTTGGGCCTGAGCTGCTGGCCTCAGTCCCTATGAACCAACTGGAAAGCTCTGTAGGTTCAGAGTGGCAGAATCATAGGTTTCCCTTTGGTCAGGAATTCCTGTCCTGGTTATTCATATGCAAGCTGGACTAGATGTTAGAAATGAGATTGAGCTCTGTGCTTGGGGTCTGAGCCATTCCTTTCTTAACACACCAGAGCACAATTCAGGACCTCCTTACTGATGGCATTCCCATGCACAGGGCCCCTTCTCACTTTGCCCTAGATCTATGACCTAGAACTGGGTACTGAGCTATGAAGCTACCAGTTGGCACGTGTCCACATCACAGTGCTTTGGGGCGGTTGTGAGAGTGACCTGGTTCAGGTCTGGGGCCACGTCTTGCCCTGGTGCCTAGCTTTTCTCTGGATACCAGAGTGCTCAAGAGCAGAATGCTTCTAGCCTAATCCAGTTCCCACTGTCCATAGACCTCCCTCTCTGTCTCCCTATGCAGAACTGGATTGGACAAAGAACTCATTGTGATTTTTTTTTTTTTTTTGCATTTCCCCATCAGGATTCAGTCTGGTGTGTTTCTAGATCTGTTTAGAGGAGGTTTTTGTGAGGGAGGGAGCTCCACTTCTCCCTATCACTATGCTAGCTTGGCCTCTACCATTTGTGGCCTGGTGTCCTTTCTAGTTCTTTTTGTAGGAGTTTAGCTCTGCCTTCTTTTATACTCTTAAAAATTACTATGGACCCTGTGAGGGACTGTCTGATGTTGGCAGCTACCAGATTGGGTACTGTGGCAAGGGTAGGGTAGGATCTGGGTATTTTGGAAGTCGAGGCAGGGACTGTGGTAGGCAGAGTCGTGTGTACTGGGATGGGCTGGATACGGAGAAGCCATGAGGCAATTGGGCAGTGCTATGAGATAAGCTGGGTGCAAGGAAGTAGCCGAGCCTGAGCTCCTGAGGCAAGGGGCGGTGCCACGTGGGAGTGGGATGGCAGAGGACTGAGTTCCCTCTGCTTAGTCCCCTCCCTATATGCAACATCATCCCCAGATGCCTCTTGTGACCTTCCTGACCTCCGGGTCCCTTTGTGCAGCACTGACCCAGTCCCCTCCTGAGTCTGACTTCCTAGGTCACGTACTCTTGTCTATGCGTCAATCCCAGACGCCTCCTTCCTGTATCCGGTCCTAGCCTCCTACGTCACTCCCTCCCCCTTGGTGTGCTAAACTCAGACAGCCCCTTCCGGTATCTGACCCTACAATCATTGGCTAGTAGCGGGCTGGGGAGGAGGGGCTAAGTAGGTACTTAGGAACAAGCGTGGTCAGATCACACACGTGCGCTCTCCCCTGGCTTCTGCCCTGTTGCTCTGGCCTTGCTGCTTGGGCTTGCTATGATGGTTTGCTGTGTTGGCCTCTGAATAAAGCTCTGGTGTTGGTGCCTCCCGATGGCTCGTCTCTGTGTGGTGATCCGGCTCAGAACCGAAGACCCAGGCGTGGGTAAGACTCTGGTAGTGTACTTCTTTTAAGAGAAGTGGGTACTGGCACATGACTGGCAGAAGGTCGGCGTGCGGCCCATATAGGACCCCCCAAAAGAACTTTTGTTTATATGGGTTGTGTATGTATGTATATACATATGTATGTATGTATATATGTTATGTATATAAAAATATATTCATATTTGCCATATTAGAAATTAAAATACCTTTGTATTGTTATGAAAACCATTTTAACCTTTTGGATTCCCCTGAAAAGGTGTTAGGGACCCCCAGCGGTCCTTGGACCACACTTTGAGAATCAATGGTATATTGGCTAGCAGTCCAGTCATAAAGCCAGGAAAAACTTGATGAAGTCCTGTCTCTTATCTATACTAGATGTGTGACCTTAAGTAGATCACTAAATCTCTCAGGGCCCTACGAAACTCCATAACACTACAAATTATAGATAAGTTGCTGTTTTGCTTTGGTGGAGGGAATTTCCAGACTGGGAGTATCCTATGCCAGTGAAATCAGAGGGCTGGACAAAACAAATATTGACTCCTGACAAAGCTCAGGGAGCTGCTATTATCTCAACCAGGCATCCTAGATTTTATTAAGAAGGCTTGCTTGGGTGTCATCATAAACATACACGGGGTGCATTAACCTGTTCTAGCCTCATCAAACCAATGAAGGAAGAATAGAAACTGGAAGGTCACTATGAGTCTAAAATTCCCATTGGAAAAATAACAACCACAGTAATAAAAAATAATATTCTCACCCTTTGCAAAGAGATAATGGGGGAAACAAGCAAAGTGAACTGAGAGTTGTTTATGAGAACTCTGGAATATGTTAATAAAGAGCACAGGATCCCAAAGTGGTCTGATCTAGAGCAAAGTCTGATTGCTGCCCCCTGGTCTGAGCTTTACAAGATGATACATGGCTTCCTTGTCACCTCCGATCATGAGAAGTTCCACCTGTAAGAAAAGTGATCTATAAGCAGGGCTTAAGAAGATAAGCTAGGGGGCAGCTGAGTGGCACAGTGGATAGAGCACTGGCCCTGAAGTCAGGAGGACCTGAGTTCAAATCCGGCCTCAGACTTGACACGTACTAGCTGTGTGACCTTGGGCAAGTCACTTAACCCCAATTGGCTCACTTAAAAAAGAAGAAGAAGAAGATAAGCTAGACAGTAAAAACAAACAAACAAACCCAACAGGATTTAAAGATAGGAAAAAAATCTCAGCATTGAAAAAAAAAATCTTTGGATAAATCAAAGTCTTTAATTTTTGTCTCTAACAATTTCTTCATTTTATTGGACTAAAATGTTCCTCCTCTGGGCTTAACAAATTATCTATCTATCTATCTATTTATCTATTTCTGTCTTTCCTACGTGACTTTTAGGAAGGAGATGAAATGAGATTAAAAGGTAGCCTACCTCCTCAATATTCTACTCAAAAGGAGTAATTTGCCAAATTTACAGCAAAAAAAAAAGAGGCAAAATGACCACTAAAACTCATAAGAAAATTTGAAAATTACTAAATAGATGATTAAAACAAAGACCACCAACATTATAAAAATACAATGTGAATAAAATAAACTGAGGCAAATATGCCAGGAGAAAAATGTACTGAAGCAACAAAAGCAGTAACATCAAAGGAAAATCTAGAAACTCCTCAGGATTCCACGGACAATAAACATACTGCAGGGGTGGGGAACCTGAGGCCTTGAGGCCACATGTGGCCTTCTAGGTGCTTGGGTGTGGGCCTTTGACTGAATCCAAATTTCATAGAACAAATCCCCTTAATAAAAAGATTTGTTCTGTAAAATTTGGACTCAATCAAAAGGCCACACCCAAGGACCTAGAAGGCTACATGTGGCCTCACAGCTGCAGGTTCCCCAAGGGAATTACAGAAAGAAGGGGAATTATATTTTTTTATCAATAGAAATAAAGAAATGGAATGCCGTCAAAGAATATAGCACCAGATGATGAAAAAGTTTATAAACAAATCAGTAGAGTCCAAGAAAAAAAAAGAATTCTTTAATTAGATCAAATTACAGGGGGTGTGGTGGGGGAACAGAAGCAGAAAAGCACACCCAGAAAATAACTCAAGTAGGAAAATATTTGGAAGGAGGACTGAAAAAGTGACCAACTTGGAACACAGCTCAAGGAGGGGAAATTTAAGAATTAGTAGAAGAAAGTAGAAAAAAGAATCCAAGTTTATTTCAAGAAATTATATAGGAAAATTTCCCATAAGTATTGAAAACGAGGGACAGACTGCAAATGCATAAACTTCACAGGAATCCAATAGGTGGGGAAAACCCTCAAAATTCAACTCACTCAAACCAGAGCCATCACCGGGAATTTCTGACACCTGGACTACGTGCTGTTGAAGGCAGTGGGAAGCCAACCTTCCTCACAACACAGGAACAGGACATTATTTACCATTGGGAAGGGGAAATACTGGGAGAGGGAGCACAGCGGAGCCTGGCTGGGGCAAGCTCACCTGCGGTCCAGACAGGCCTATACATCCTCCTCTGTAAGGCATACCAAAGAGCAGGGCTGATCCTGGGTGACCCCACTGAAAGGGATGGTATGGGACCCTAGGCACCATGGGAAGAACCCAGGCACAGAGGAGTCTTGTGTGATCGTGCCAGGAAAAGGGGTGCCCCGTCCTCTCTCCGACAAGGCCTAACAATATTTTAACCCTAAGAGGAGATAGAAGGGAAGCAGCTAGCAGGGCGAGCTGTGATCAAAGAAGATGGTACCTCGAGGAAAGGCAACATAGTGATGGGAAGTTATGGATATTGGTCCAGGATCTGTTAAGGGAGTGAAGTGGTCATGCCATATAGCCACGGGTGAAAAGACATAGAGTAGTGGGCTAGCGGGATTGCTATAGAGATTCCTCTCCATCCATTTCGCCTTGGGCAAAAGTCTCTGTCACCCAACCCTGCTTACTGTTCTGACTTAAACACACATCACCATAGGTCTTCAAGACGACAAGATCATCCTAAAAGCAGCCCAGAAGGAAGCTATCACACATCAAGAAATATCCATTCAATTTCACAATAACTATTTTTAAATGAAAGAAACTGGAATATCATATGTAAAAATGTAATAAACTTACACAATGAAAAGTAATATTTCTAAAATTGAAAGGAAAAATAAATAACCAACATTAAAAATGAAAAGAGATAAAAATCAATGAATGGAGAAATAAAGGAAATTATTAGAAACTATTCACCCAGTTGGATGAGAACAAAATTGATAACAAATGAAATGGATGAACAGATATAAAAAACATTTACAAAATTTACAAAATATTTATAATGGATGAATCTTTCAAAAAGAAAAAAAGCTCACACACCACAATTAATAGATCAAATGTTAGAGGCAGGCCTGATGCTGGCATCCTCTAGGTTTGGGCTTGATATTAGGACAAAACGAGATACTTGTAGTTCATTGAACAATTATCAAAAGGTGTTTATTTAGGTATAGCACAGAAAGATATCGGCAAGGATGGAGCAGCAGTTATCTTTAGCTTTGGTAGGCATGGCCTCCTTTACTTCCTTGTGGAAAGGAGTCTGGTAGGGTGGAGCATAGTCACTCTTACAGTCTCAGGCACCCATCAAGTCTGAGAGACCTGGGCTTCATACAGGTGGAACTTCTCACGATAGGAGGTGACAAGGAAGCCATGTATCAAGGGCAGCAGGGGTCAGTCAGGTCCCAGGAATGATTTTGACACCTTTTAGATACTTCCCAATAGGGAGGAAGGAATGAGGGAAGGAAAAGAGCGGATCTAACCTATGATGTTGAGGGGAGAAGAGAGGTATGGACTTAACTCATGTTATGAGGGAAAGCCTGGAGAGTATTAGATGATATTGAATGTATCGAATGCATGGCTGTTATTCTGAACCCCTAATCAGGCTCCTACACTACAGATACTTGTTGTGTAATAGATAGATACAATTCTAGCCCAATACCTCTCTTGGCAATAGGAGAGTGAAGGAGAAATCATCTATCCATGGTGGTCTTGGATCCTGACTGTTCTTCCCCTGCTAAGCTGCTGGCAGCAACAGCATAGTCCTCCTTCTTCTCCTTGCAAAGGTAGAAATTTCAGTTTCTCTTGGAGATAGGGTGGACAAAAACCTATATTACATCTCTATTCATGCTATATCTCAATATTACACAGAAGTGGCCACATATCTATACTATACTACAAACAGTAATCATTAAAAATCTTTGGTATTGGTTAAAAAAATAGAAAAGTTGAGCAATGGAACAGGTTATGTATACAACATACAGAACCAAATGAACAAAGTACTATAAGACTCCAACTTCTATGGTAAAGACTCACTATCCAACAAAAACCACTGGAGAAAACTGGAAAGTTGTTTGGCAGAAATTAAATTTAGAGCAACATCTCAAACCATACATCACTAAGCTTCAAGTGGATATATAACCTAGATATAAATGGTCACATAATAAACAACTTAGAGGAAAATAGGAGACAGATTTCACAGCTATAGCTAAAGGGGAAAGTTCTTGATCAAGTAAGGGGTGGAATTGATAGCAAAAGGTAAAATAGATAGTTTTGATGACATGAAATCAAAAAGCTTTTGAGCAAACAAAATCAACAGCTAAAATCATAAGGAAAGTAGTTAACTAAGAGAAAAATCTTTACAGCATTTCTCTTATAAAGGTCTGATATCCAAGGTATATAGGGAATTGATTCAAATTCCCCAATAGATAAACAGTGAAAAAGATATGAGCAAGCTATCAACAACCATATGAAAAAATGCTCCAAATTTCTAGTAATAAGAGAAACGTAAATTTAAACAACTTGGAGGTTCCATCTCACACTCACAATATTGGCAAAGATGACCAAAAAAAGGAAAATGTCATTTTGGGGGAGTGCTGTGAGAAAATTGGCACACTATTGGTAGAACTGTGAATCAGTCTAGCCATTTGAGAATATGCCTCAAAAGTTACTAAATTGTGCATACCCTTTAACCCAGTAATACCATTATTAAGTTTATACCCCAACAAGATAAAAGAGAGGGAAAAACCCATATGTACAAAAATATTCATAGCACATTTTTTGTTGTAGCCAAGAACTGGAAATTAAGAGGGTACCCATCAATTGAGGAATAGATGAGCAACAGTATATGAATGAAATAGAATATTATTGAATTATAAGAAATGACAAAAAGGATGGATTCAGAGAAACCTGAGAAGAATTATATCAATTGATGCAGAAGGAAATGAACAGAATTAGAACAGTTTATATGACTACTAAACTGTAAAGAAAAACAACTTTGAAAGACTTGAGAACTCTAATCAATGCAATAACCAACTATACCTCCAGAGACCTTTAATAAAGCACTCCATGCTTCCCACCTCCTGAAAGAGAGACGCTGGAGTAGAGGTACAGAATAAGACATACGTTTTCAGACATAGTGTGAGAACCTGTTTTCTGGGCCTATATTTTCTTTGTAAAGGGGAGGAAATTTTGTGAGGGGGAGAACTGAGGGGCAGAGATGGGTAGTGATAGCAAAAAAAGAAAGAAAAGAGTTTCAATGAAATAATTTTTTTAAATTCAGAGAAGAGAACAGAAGGAGGTTCAAAGGAAAGAGACAAGCAAGATGGCTTTTAGAACTAACATATGGAATTTGGTATGCACTTTAAAAATAAGCTTCACATGGTGAGATTTGTGGTTTCATATCTAATATTCTTTTTCTGACTTTATATATGAAAATGTTCATTTTTGTTAATATTTGTGAAGTTCAAAATAACAAAAACAAAAAAAAGTAAAAGAAAAAATAGATTGGCAGAAATATTAATAGTAAATACATCAGATAAATGTTTTCCATCCAAAATGTTTAAAGAATTGGTAATTTCCATATAAAAAGGTATTATAAACAAGACTAATAATACACATTCTCCAATAATGAAATGGTTCAAAGGAGGAAATGTAAATGGTTAATAACTGCAGGCATAGATGCTGAAATTCCCTAATACTCAGGACATAAATCAAGAAGAGCTTAAGATATCATCTTACACTCACTATAACGGGGAAAAACTATAAAATTCAAAATTGGTGGAGCTGTGGAGAAATGGAAATTCTGTTACTTTGATGGTAGGACTGAAGACTAGTACAAACCTTCTGGAAAGCAATATGGCATTGCAATGAGTCATAAAGCTGATCATAGCTTTCAAACTGACAGTCCCATTGCTAGGATTTTACCCTGAAAATATAAAAGAAAGAAGAATACACAACCATACAAAAATATTCACAACGCCTCTATTTATGAGTAAGCAAGTCTAACAATTGAAGGGTAGCTGAATAAATTATGGTATATAAAGGTAATGGAATAGTATGGAGCTGCAAACAAAAACAATAAAAGCATATAGAAAAATATGGAACAATTTGTCAAAGTGATATAGAACTAGAATAGTACACACATTGACTATGATGATCTATAAAACAAGAAAGAGGACAAAGCCAAAGGTAGAAGAACTTCAGTCAGACCTGGAAAAGGATATAGAACAAAAGCCTATCCCCTATTTATTTATTAATTCATTGGGTTCCATTTTGTTAAATCCTAAGGGTTTTATAAATAAGTTCTTATCCCCACCTTTGTGAGTATATTTATTTATTTTTGCTAATGGCTAATAAGTTGATAATAATTTTAAAGAATCATAGGACTTAATTTCAGAATCCGTTTCCCAAGAAAGTTGAACATGCTTCAGAAAAAAAAAAAGACTTACTTTTACTTTGGTTTTTACATCATCTTCATTTCTGAATATATCCCTCTCTCTGCCCTACCCAGAAAACCATTCCTTGTAATAAAGAATTTTTTTAAAGAAAGTGGAGAGAAGGAAAGCAGTTTAGCAAAATCAACATCTTATCAACCAAGTTTTACAGTATATGTAATAAGTTTCATTATTTCACATTATTTCCCTCTGCGAAAAAGAGAGAGAGCTACATTTTCTCAACCCTTCTCCAGAGCCAAGCTTGAGAATTACAATTACACAACATTCAGTTCTAGGGTTTTTTTTGTTCTTTCCATATTTCTCTGAATTATATATTCCTTGCTTTTTATGGCACCAGTAATATTCTATTCTGTTCATGCAGGAATAGGGATTGAATTCATATAGCATATTTTTTTTTTAGATAATGGGAATCAGATGAGGACTGAGGCCAAAGGAAGAGGTCCCTTGCAACTTTAAATCTGTAACCTACTTTATTTCCCATCCGTAACCACAAAAGCATTGCTAGGCAGTTAGGTGACAGTGAATAGAGCACTGGGTCTGAAGTCAGTCCAGCCTAAAACACTAACTGCGTGTCTCTGGGCAAGTCACTTAACCTTTGTCTTCTTCAGTTCCTTCATTTGTAAAATGGCAATAATCATAATCATAATCATAATCATAATCATAGCACTTACCTCCAAGGGTTGCTGTGAGAGTCAAATGTGTTAAATATTGTAAAGTGCTTAGATCATGCTTGATAGACACTTGTTCCTTTCCCTGCTACGAATCTTTTGGTGTATATGGAACTTTTTTTGTGTGTCTTTGACGTCCTTGAAGTATATAACTATCAGTGGGATCATTTTAGTCACTTTTTAAACATAATTCCAAAGTTGTTGAATCAATTTACAGCTCTGCCAACTATCTTATACTGGGAGAGAGAGAAAGAGAAAGAGAGAAAGAGAGAGAGAGAGAGAGAGAGAGAGAGACAATAAATAATTTAAAACAAAGTTTAATATAATAGATTAGTTCATTTTTTTTATAAATTCAGTATTACAAAACATTGAGGAAGAGAATCATTTTTCAATAGAAAGTACTGGAAAAATTGGATAGTATTGTGGCCACAAAAAACATGGGAATAGTATCACACCCCACATCAATAAATTACCAGGAGAACAATGATCTAAATACAGGAGTCTTCCATTATTAAAGGATAATTAGTTCCAGACCAAAATATTTCATAATCAGTAGTGAAAAAAGGTTTCATTGGGACTGTATCTTGAAAAATGAAAATAAATTCATTTTATCTCATATTTAGCAAAATTTATTTTATAATTGCAATTGTGTTTATTCTTAGAACAAAGAAATAAGTGTTGATTTTTTTGTTGAATTTTTTTCAACAAAAGTGTATGTTTTTCAACTAAATTGCATGATACAACATCCTTCACTTCATTTTTTACTTTCATAACACAGTCATAAAGAAGGTCATCGTTTCAAAATTATTCAAGGGGCTCATCAGTTTTCTAAAGGGCCTCTCTAAGTCCTTGGGTATTCAAATCATTCTTTTCTGAAGCAACAACTGGTGAGAGACTGCTAGATGGAGACATTAACTAGAGTTAAATGGTGGGGGGGGGAATTGTTTGAGTAGGGACTAATTGTAATAGTGATCAGTTCATTAGTGAATATTTTTGCTTTTTTGACTACTTTTTGGTTTCATATATATATATAGATTATATATACACACATATATCTCTCTCTATATATACACATATATCTATATATACACACACACACATATCCTATACACACACGTACACACATAAGATATATACAATGTAGAAGAAGGTAACCTCATTAGGGAAGGTAGTAGCAACTGGGAGGACAGAGAGGAACTGCAAAAGACCTGGATTCAGATCCTGAAACATATAGGCTGGATGACTTTGGGCAAATCAATTTACCTCTAAGTTCCTGAGGTTGCAGAACTCTCCAAAAGTTGCAGAACCATTGCTGAATTATATTGATAGAGGGAGTTTCTTCACCAGAAATTTTCTACACCATTGAAATCACAGTTTTGGACTAAGCAAAATGAAACCTAGTAATTCTTGGGATTCAGATAAGGATACTCAGATATCAAGGACACCCTCCCTCCAAAAAAAATTACATCATAAACAATTAGATGAAAGGGGAATGATATATTTATAAGGAATAGTTTTGGAGTGAGGAAAATTCTTATCTACTGAAAAAACTAGAAGAAATTATAAGACAAAATAGATGGAGTTGATTATATAGAGAGAATTGATTATATATTTTTATTATTCTATGTATTGTTAAAGTTAGATAATTGATTTAGATTACTGATTAATAGTTAAGTGTTTTAATTAATCACTGGAATTAATTTCTACAGATCTGATTTGGATTTACTTGTATAGAACTCAGCAGCAGAACTTGTAAGAGTTTAGTTTCCCTAATTTTAAGGGCTACAAACTGATCCTGTCTCATGAGGGAGATAAGGAAGATAGATGAAAGATGATTCAATCTGGTCAGGAGATGTTTTGCCCAGCACTGGATCTCTCTGGTATTGAGTGGTGTCTGGCACAGGACTTTCCAGAAGATATTGTTCGACTCTTGTGTTTTCTAGATTTCAGAGACTCCCCTCTTGCAAGTCAGCATGATTAAGCAAAAAGCATAGCCTACCCTTCGCCTTTCTTACAGACCAATCACAGTCTTAGTTTAATTTGCATCATTGGATCTTATGTAACCAATTGTATAAAAGGCTTCTCTGGTTGTCAAATATATCCTTAGCCACTGAAAGGCTTGGGATCTCACTTTATTGGCAAGTGCTCGTCCTATTAATAAATTGATCATGCTTGGAACTTAATTTTGTGTCTCAATTTCTCTTCATTACAGATTTTTATCTGACAATATATAATTGCATATGTGTCATATATAAATAAATGTAATTATATATGTATATGATATATTTTACATATTTCATATAGAGTTTTTGCCTAATTATCCACACAGGAAAAACCAAGCAGATAAAGAATGCCTATTATCCAATCAATCAATCAGCTATCAAGCACCCACCCTGCACTACGCATTGTGTTGGGTAGTAAGGATACAAAAACAAAAATGAAACAGGCCTGCCCTTAAAGAGCTTAGATTCTATGGAGGAAATAACATGCATACATACACGTATATATGAAATATGTGCAAAATAAATGCAAGATAAATTGGAGAGGGGAGCTGTCACCAATAGCTGACAAGAGCAAGAAAGGTTTCATGTAAGTGTTGCTTGAGCAGAGTTTTGAAGAAAATGAAAGATTCGGAAGCAGAGGTAAAGTGTGGTGCATTCTAGAGTTAGGGCACAATCCATGTAAAAGGATAGAGATAAGAGATGGAGCATTGTGTGTGAAGAATAGCAAAAAGCCAAAACAAAAAAGCAAAAAACAAAAACAGAAAGGGGGGGGAGGAGCAGCTAGGTAGCACAGGCGATAGAGCACCAGCCCTCGAATCAGGAGGACCCAAGTTCAAATTCAGCCTCAGACACTTAGTAGCTGTGTGACCATGGGCAAGTCACTTAACCCCAATTGCCTCAGAGAGAGAGAGAGTGAAAGAGAGAGAATAGAAGTAATATCTAAGGTTGGAATGGTAGGTTGGGGTCAGGCTATCTTTATAAACTAAACAGAAGAGCCTATATTTGATCCTAAAAACAACAGACTTGTTGCAGTCTGTTGAGCAGGGGAGTGATACTGCTAGCCCTGAACTTTAGGAAAATCACTTTGGCACTTGTACGGAAGGATTAGAAATGAGGCATGGAAACTAAATTGGGAGGCTTCAGAAATAGTCCAGGTAGGGGCAGCTAGGTGGCACAGTGGGTAAAGCACCGGCCCTGAAGTCATGATGACCTGAGTTCAAATCCGACCTCAGACACTTGACATTTACTAGCTGTGTGACCTGGGCAAGTCACTTAACCCCATTGCCTAGCAGAAAGAAGGAAAGAAAGAAAGAAAGAAAGAAAGAAAGAAAGAAAGAAAGAAAGAAATAGTCCAGGTGAGTGATCCTATGAGAAGGGAACAGATGCAAGAAACATTGTGGATACAGAAAAAGATTTGGTAAGGATGGGGTGGTCCTCTCAAAAGAAATAGAGATGTTTGCAACGGAAATGGTTTGGTAGGAAACATGAGTTCAGTTTAGCTATGTTGAGTTTGGGATGCCTATGGGACATCTACTTTGAAGTATGTAGTGAGAAATTGGAGATGTTCCATTGGAGCTCAGGAAACAGACTGGGGGCTGGATATAATTCTGTAAGTAGAGATGATAATTAAAGCCATGGAAGTTGATAAGGTCTCCAAGGGGGAGAGTGTAGATAGAAAAGAGAAGACAGTCCATACTCCAATGATGTGATTAAAAGGAAAAGAAGGCCCACATGTTCAAAAACTATTTAAAGAAACCTCACTTGTAACAAAGAAAAACTAGAAACCACTCATCTAGGCCATATTGGGGAATGGCTGAATATACTGCAGAATATCAACATAGCTTCATAGGTTTAGAGCTGGAAGAGCCCTCAGAGGCCATCTGGTCCAAACCTCTCTTTTTGGAGATGGAGAAATTGAGACTCAGAGAAGTAAAGTAACTTGCCCAAAATCATACAGCTAGTAAGTATCAGAAGCAGGATTTGAACCCAGGTCTTTCTGACTCCAAGTTCAACACTTTGTCCACTACACCAGTGGAATATCACTGTGTATTAATATCAAGAAATGGCAAATATGAAGACTCCAAATACTCTAAAGAAATATGGGAAAATAAATATGATGTGATGCAAGATGGAAAAAAAAGCAAAATCAGAACAATTTACTTGTGATTACTGCAAAAAATAGAACTAGTACTAATCATAGCTTGCATTGATAGAGAGCTTTAGGGCTGACGGGTGTCCCAGAATCCCAGCAGAGCCGCAAGGGACCTCAGAGGTTATCTAGACCAAATTGTACCTAAATAAGAATTCCATCTGTAACATCCCCAAAAGGTCATCATCAGGACTTTACTAGAAGACCCCCTGTGATGGAGCATCCACTATGTCCTGTAAGAACAGTGCTGGACATGCTAACACTCAGAATGAGCTGGGGTAGGCAAGGGGGTAGGGAGTGCAAGTGTCATTATTACCACCTTACAGGTGAAGAAGCTGAGGCTTAGAGTGGTTAAGCAATTGGCCAAGAGTCACACAGCGAGTAAGTATTGGAGCTGGAATTCAAAGCCAGGTATGTCTTTCCAAAGCCTGGCTCTTTACTCCCCAGCCATCTCCCAGTTAGTTGCCTTCTCAGCAGGATCAGAGACATCACCTATTTATCTCTAGAATTTACTTCCTGCTTAGCTAAGTGATGCAGTGCATAGGATACCCGGCATGGAATTGAGAAGACCTCAGTTATATTATTGTAAAATGAGGATAATAATAGCATGTACCTTCCAAGATTCTCATATCAAATGAAACAATAATTTTAAAGTGCTTAGCACAGTGCCTGGCACTTGGTTGATTGTTGTTTTTTGTTCTCAAAGAGGACCAAAATGACATCACTATGGTAGAGTCAAGCTTTAGGCTGATCAGACCAATACAAGCTCGGAATGCTCTTCCACAGGTCAGGCACAAATAGTTCGTGTGAACCTTTGGGGTGGTTTCTCTAAGTTTGTGTATCCTGCATTTCCTTTGAGCTGTTTCAATTCTGCTTTGCTCACAGAGGCCAGGACCTTTTCTGCTGTGGGCACACCACGCCGAGCGGTCCTGTGCCAGTGTCTCCCATGTCACACAATCAATTCCAAAGTTCTTAAGACAGACCTTGAGAATGTCCTTGTATCTCTTCTTCCCACCACCATGTGAACGCTTGCCCTGTGTGAGTTCTCCATAAAATAGTCTTTTTGGCAAGGATACGTTTCGCATTGGAACAATGCGGCCAGCCCGTCAGAGTTGAGCTCTCTGAAGCAGAGTTTGAATGCTTGGCAGTTTAGTTCTAGAAAGGACCTCAGTGTCTGGTACCTTATCCTGCCAGGTGATCTTCAGAATCTTCCTAAGACAACTCAAGTGGAAGTGATTCAGTTTCCCGGCATGGCACTGGTATATTGTCCAGGTTTCATAGGCATGCAACGACGTCAGTAGAACGGCTCTGTAGAACTTCAGTTTGGTAGTCAGTTTAATACCTCTTCTCTCCTACACTTTCCTTCTGAGCCTCCCAAACACTGGGCTAGTTCTAGCAATATGTGCATCAACTTCATCGTCAACATGTACATCCCCGAAGATACCCTACCAAGGTAAGTGAACTTATCCACAGCATTCAAACTTCTCCATTTGCTGTAACCAATGGTTTCACGTATATTATTCCCCACAATCCTGAATGGTAATCTCCCCCCCCCCCCACCCAAGCCCTCTTCATCCATGTTTCCCTTTACTCCGGAGCTATCTTCTCACCAGCTGCCTCCCGTACTCTCTGCTGCCATCCTTCATCCCACAGCTTTCCAGTTCCAAAACTAAATCAGTACTGCCATTTTTATACAAAAAGATGCACCATTCTACTCACCTAAGGTTCTACCCACAATCCCTGTACTTTAAAACACTTCTTTGGATGTCAACCTCCTTAGTTAGAATATAAACACCTTGAGGGCAGGGACTGGTCTTTGTTTTTGTATTTCTATCTCTAGCACTTAGCCTCATGCAGGGGCAGATGGTAAACGATTTATTGCTCAGTCACCTTCACTCACTCCTCATTTTTTTTTTTTTTTTGTTCAGCCAGTCAATAAACCTTTATTAAGCTCCTACTTTTTTTCTGGCATTGGGCTAAGGTGCTGGTGATACAAAGAAAGGTCAAAAACAAGACAAAACAAAACAACACAGTCTCTGCTCTCAAAGAGTTCATAGTCTGATGGGGGAGACAAAATGCAAACAAAATATATACAGGATAAATTGGAAATAATCAATAAAAGGAAAGTACTAGAATTAAGGGGATCAGAATTCATTCTCCTGACTCCAAGTCAGCATAAAATGTGAAAGAAAAAAATACAGAGAATAAAAAGGGATCAGAATGGGACAAGGAAACAAATAGGATATTTTTGTTATTAAAATTGCATACATTTAAAAATGTTTATTAAAAGTTTAACATTAACCTCAAACACAACCAAACTTATTTAGCAACTATTTACATACAAATTAATTTCAATGCATAAAAGCATCATAATTTTTCACTCCTTCTAAGACCTCATCAAGATTCTTTGTCCAGTCATGCCTATTCACTATTCCTCTTACATGATCACAATTAGTATGGACTCAATTGTTCCAATTTTGCTTTTGTTTTCACTTGGCTTTATTACATGAAGATCTTTCCAGGTTTTTTTGCATACTTCATATGTGTCATTCTTAATTGCATTGACACATTCTGTTCCATTAGCTTAGCACAATTTATTTAACCATTCTTTTCTTGTTGGACATTTAGGTTGTGTCCAGGTTGGTCAATTTGTTTGTTTCAATTACATATAAAGCTAATATGGAAATCTTTTAACAACCAGCTCATTGTTGTTGTTTTTATAACACCTTCACAATAGATTTTCAACAATAGAACTAATTGGATCAAAAGGCATGATTATTCGTGAGTTTAAAACACTTTATGAAATAAATTTTAAATAATTTGGAGCTTATGGTTTTCTATCTAGCCACATTTTTTAAAAATTGGACATTTATTTTTTAATAATAATTAAGGAACTCAAAAAAGGTGGTGGTGGTTGTAGACCTGAGGGGAAGTATCTAAGTTGGATACTCAGACAATATGTCTGAGTGTAGACAATAGTCTTGGCCAGAGGCGCCTACCCCCCACCCCTCCAAAGCAGTGTCCGGGCTATGCCTCAGAAAGAAGTCTGTGCTCCTGTAGTAATGAAAATGGCAGTAGTTGGGCCTGGGGCAGTGGGGATAGAAGGAATGCAGATTAGCCAGAAGAATTTTAACCTCCAGTGTCAGGAGCTTGATAAATGAAGGGACTGGAGACTAAAGGAGAGCAAAGACCTGTAGCACCTGGAAGGAATTATTTAACGCTTTAAGGTGGAACCGAGCAAACACAGTAATGTGTATTTACACTTGTGAGATTCCCCAAATGTGTGTATTTTTTCTCACCCTCTCCATTTCTCTCACACGCTGGTAGTAAAGTTTTATATGCCAGAACCAACTGGGTATGTTGGACTACAATGGAGAGAGTACAATTTACGTAATTAGCTGTGCTTCTGAAGTCAAAAAGGGTGGGGAAGGCCTGAGAGGGATGGCCTTGGTTTCTAATAGGTTCAGCTCACGGCGAAGGAATGTGGCCCCGGCTGATGGCTTCTTCTCCCAACTGGAAGCCAGAGAGCAGAAGGAATGCCACCATCAATGGACCAGTGAGGGTTTGGAGCCCTACTTGCTCAGCACCAACTGAATGCTGGATCCAGCTTGAATTGGAACCAGTGAGAACCAATTAATTGTTAAGTTTTCCATGTGAGTATTTACACCTTTGTTGTTGTTGAGTTGTTTCCAGTCGTGTCTGACTCTGTGACCCCCTTGGGAGTTTTCTTGGCAAGGATACTAGAGTGGATTGCCATTTCCTTCTCCATCTCATTTTACAGATGAGGAAACTGAGGCAAACAGGGTTAAGTGACTTGCCCAGGGTCACACAGCTAGTAAGTGTCTGAGGTCAGATTTGATCTCAGGAAGATGAGTCTTCCTGACTCCTTGCCTTGAGCTCTATCCACTGCACTACCATCAGCAAATGCTACAAATAAGGGCTCGATTGGTTGTTTTGCTGATTATCTAGACTCGAGAAATTGATGGAGAAAATGGTGATAAAGCAGATTAAACTTAAGGAATGTGTCCTGAATTATGAAGAGCCAACACTCCTGTCAGGAACACTCCTCCCACTTCCTCATGGAAATTACGTCTAATTTGTCTTATCAATCAATCAATATTTATTAAGCATATACTATGTGCCAGATGGGCAGCTGGGTGCCATAGCAGATAGAGCTGGGGACTGGAGTCAGGAAGTCCTGAGTTTAAATCCAGCCTCAGACACTTACTAATTGTGTGACCCTGGGCAAATCACTTAACCCTGTTTGCCTCAAGTTCCTCATCTATAAAATGCGCTAGAGAAGGAAATGGCAAACCACTCCAGTATCTTTGCCAAGAAAACCCCAAAATGAGGCCATGAAGAGTCAGATATGACTGAAAAATGACTGAACAAATCGCCAGACACTGTTAAGTGCTAGGGATACAAAAAGAGTTCACAATCTAATGGGCGAGAGAACATGCAAATAATTTTGTACAAAGCAAGTTATATACAGGATAAATAGGAAATAATTAACAGAATCCTTCCTCCATTTCCACAAAATGTCTATTTAAGCACTTTAAGGTTTTCAAATATTCAAAATACTTTACACATATTTTCTCACTGATCACCACAACTCTGTGAGGTAGATACTATCATTATTATCATCCTCCCATTTTACAGAGGAGGAGGCTGACAGTTTAAATGACTTGCCCAGGGTCAGATGGCTAATAACAAGTATTCTGGGGCAGAATTTGAACTCGGATCTTCCTGGCTACAGGCACATCAATCTATATCCTCCTCACCATCTAGCTGATTCTATGCTGATGGAAGTAGCCTACCATGTTTAAAGATCCAACTAACCATCCCCTTCCATGAAACTCTTTATCAACATGTAAACAACAGTGCTTCATCCTTCTGTAACCAGTGGTAGTTGGCAGCTACTGAAAACACCTAAGTCCCCTACTCACTCCTACTTTACCTTCTCTTTCACTGGATCTAGGAGGATGGCATTCTAACCTTGCCTTTTCCAGGATTTTGGAAGCCCCTTTACTCGAGAAGCACCTACCAAGTGTAGAGAGGCACTGTTTCATCCTATAATGCCTCAGTTCTTTATAATCAGAGTGCCCAGACACAAGGCCCATTGATACCAGAAACTTCCACCAGATTGGAACCAAAGATACTGGGCCCAACAGGAACCACGAATACACTTCACATTCAGATTATCATCTAACTGAATCATCACCCATCATCTTGATAGGAAATGGAAAAAAAAAAATCTGGCCCTGAATGTGAGTTTGGTTAGAGGTGAGACCAGGGGTGGGGAACCTGCCTGCAGCCTCAAGGCCACATGTGGCCCTCTAGGGCTGAAGGTTCGCCATTCCTGGGTTAGACCACTAGGGACCTGACCACTAGGCATTTAAAAACCCAGAACCACAATCTGATCTCCCTGATGATTCAACCCCTTCTTTTCTGTTCTTTGAGAGAAAACAAACTCATCAACACAGAACTGCGGGGAGGAGCTCTAGTCTACTCAGTCCCTTGTCATATGCAAACTCCTTCCCCCATCTCCCCTAATTACTGTCATTCAAAGACTAAAAACCCTGGCTCCCACACTTGGGTCTCTCCTTGCCATCTTTCTCAGCCCTAGCGCTATACTGCTCTTTCCTTCCCCCCCTTTTGCCCTCTGGAATCTTATGCTACTGTTTGCAAACTTCCCTTTGCCCTAGATATTTTTTCACACACCTCCTTTCTTTTTCCCTCTCACACTCTTTCCATCTTCTTGCACTTATTGAAATCTGGTTACTTCTAGATGACACTAATTCTTAGCTCCCTCTCTGGCATTGGATATTCTTTCTCTCACCCTCCTTTCTCCACCCCCCTCTCCCCAACATTGCCCCCCCCACATATCTTGGACTAGGAGGAGGAGTAAATATACCTCGTGTGCCTCATGTCTGGATTTAGGCATCCTGTCACAAAACACAGACCGAAACAAGAGTACAGGAATTCAGTATTACATAAGGGTCACTTAGATTTTGCTGGGATTAACAGCTGGACAACATATTGAGGAAAAAGAGGAAGAGAGTAAGAGTACTATATAGTACACGTGCTTCTTCTTTTCAAGCCACAAGAAAAGGCCTATTTTAAAATGGAAGTAGTGAACCTAGGTTCTACAACTTTAAGAAGTGAAAAGGAAAGAGGTGACATAAGATTTTGAAATGGGTAAACAGTGATGCAACTGACAGAAATAGTAATAGGCTTGAAAAGTTCCGTTTTGGACCCCGAGTTTGAGTGATGTGGGACACCCATTCAGAGATGTGGCTCTGTATCTCCAAACTTTCTGAAGGTTTTACCACAGGTGCCTCCCCTCTCAGTCTTGTTTTACAATTGGGCTTCCAACCTCCTCATTCCATCAAAACTGCTCTATCCAATGTTACTAATGATCTCTTAGTTGCCAAATCCAGTGACCTGGATTCTCAGTCTTTGTTTTCCTTGACTTCTTCCTTTAAGACTGTTGATCATTCTGCCCTCCCTGATTCTCTCTTCTCTCCAAGTTTTTAGGACACCAATCTCTCCTGGTTTTCCTCCTACCTATATGACCACTCTTTCTCACTCTCCTTTGATGGATCCTTCTCTAGACCACTCCCTTGGGGTGTCCTGAATTGTCCCTCAGGGTTGTTTTGGGCCCTCTTCTCTTCTCCCTCTATACTACTTCACTTGGTAATCTCATCAACTCCCAAGAATTTAATAACTATCTCTATGCTGATGATTCTCAAATCTACGTATCCTGCCCCAAACTCTCTGCTGATCACCAATTTTGCATCTCCAATTGTGTTTCAGATATCTCAAACTGGATTCCAGTAGACAACTTAAACTCAATATGTCCAAAACAGAACTCATTATCTTTCTCCCTAAACCCTCCCTGCCACCATTTTATATTCCCTATTACCATAGAGAGTTATCTTCCAATCCTTCAGACTCCAAACCTAGGAGTCATTCTGGATTCCTCACTATCTCTCACACCCCACCCCACCCCCATCCAAACAGTTGCCAAAGCCTATTGATTTCACCTTTGCAATATCTTTCCTGTAGACCTCCTTCTCTCCTCTGACACTGCCACCACCGAGGTGTCTGCATCACCTCATTCCCTCATACCTGGATTATTGCAATAGCCTGATGGTGGGTCTGCCTACCTCAAGTCTCTTCCCAATCCAGAATATCTTCCATTCAGCCATGAAATGATTTTCCTAAAACACAGGTCTAATCATGTCATTCTCCCCTCTCCCACTCAAAAAACTCCTGTGGCCTCCAAGATCAAACACAAAATCCTTTGTTTGGTATTCAAAACCCTTCATATCCTAGCCCTTCCTACGTTTCCAGTCTTCTTACACCTTCCTTGCCAACTCATGCTCTTCCATCCAGTGACACTGGACTCTTAACTGTTCCATGAACAAGACACTCCATCTCCCAGCCTCGGACACTCTCTCTGGCTGTCCCCCATGACTGGAAGGCTCTCCTTCCTCCACTCTGACTACTGATCTCCCTGGCTTCCTTTAAGGCTCAACTAAAATCCCATCTTCTACAGGAAACTTTCCGCAACCCCTTTTAATTCCACTCCATCCTGAGCCATTGCCTTGACCTTATCTTGACGTTTGCCTTACCAATGGACTTCCATGACTCTGCAGGAGAGAGTAAGGTTAATGAAGAATCAGCAACAGCAACAGCAGCAACAACAACAATTTTGATGCCTTCCCTCTTTTAATTATTTCCAATTTATCCTGTATATATCCTACTGTATACATATTTGTATGTTGTCTCCCTCATCAAATTGTAAGCTCCTTGAGGGGAGAGACTGTCTTTTTCCTCTTTTTCTATCCACCTTCGCTTAGCACAGTGCCTGGCATAAAGGAGGCACTTAATAAATGCTTTTTAATGCTGATTGATTGCTTCAATTTCCTTATCTTTAAAATGGGGATAATATATTATCTACCTTAAAGGGCTGCTGTGTGGAAGATACTTTGTGAAGTATTATGTAGATATGAATGACTGTTATTCAGGTCCCTGAGGTATGTTAGGCCTTTTTATCTCTTTAGACCAGTGGATAGGTACCCAGCATGTAGTGGGTACTCAAACTCAATACTTGGGTGCTGATGAACTCACGTATAAACACAGAAAATAGATCATTTCAGGATGAGGTGAGCAGGAAAAATATCATGGACCCGGTATCTGAACTGGGCCTTAAAGATTTCAATAAATGAAGCCAGGGTAGAGACACAGATAAGGGCAGAAGGTGAGGCATTTCAAGAAAAGGAAATGACATGATTGAGTACTTGGAAGCGGGAAAACAGAGGTATATCCTAGGAACAGCAGGTAGACCCAGAATGGCTAGAATAAAGGCTCAGTGCTGGGCAGTAAGACACAATAATAACAGCTAGCTAGGATTTATGCAGCACATTAAGGTCTACAAAGTACTATCAGAAACGGAGGCTTGAAAGAGGACTTCACTGTTAAGAAGTCTGTTCTTTATTCCCTAGGAAGCAGGAAACTGTGAAAATTGTTTAAGGTGTCCAATTGTTTTCTCAATGTTCTTTTAGCCATTATATCCTCTTTTCAGAGTTCTTGTTGTAGGTGTTATAGAATTCTCTTCCTCTGGAGTTTTATCTCCGGATTCTTAAACCAGCAATTCTCAAATTTTTTGGCCTCAGGACTCCTTTACACTCTAAAAAATTATTAAGAACTCCAAAGAGCTTTTGTTTATGTGGGTTATATATATCAATATTTATTATTTTAGAAATGAATACATCTTAATATTTTTATGACAGAGATCCCCCAAGAGAGTCTCAGGGAGCCCAAGGATTTCTGAGAATGCCTTGAGAAACACTGTCTTATGCCATACTAGTTCTTCATTACAATGAAATTGTAATTACAAGATTTGAAATTGAAATTACAAGAAATAAGCATTTTTCTTTTCTTGCTTATTTCTGCAGTTGTGCTCTGGGCTTTTTTTTCCCTTTAATTTGTTTTGTTTGTTTGTTTTCTTGCATGGGCTTAACTTGTGAACTCCTTCTGCAGTTCAGTAGAAGCATCTGGGGTGAGCAGAGAAAAAGGGGCTAGATGTAAACGACATTGAGGAAGCAGAATCAACAAGTCTTGGCATCTGACCCTCAAACTAGGTTGCCAACCTAGTTTTACTGAGGAGAGATTTGGCAGTTGACTTCCAGCCTCTCCTTCAAAGTTCTGAAATCTCAGCAAAGGCAGCTGCTACTAGTGAAGAAGACCTGTGGTGGGAGTCTTCCACACTTGATGATAGCCGCAGGAGTCATCTAGAAGTACCTGTAACCATGGCTACCACCACCCAGAGTCTTGATTGGAGAGTGTTCAGAGAGGAAGAGGGAACCACAGAGCAGCTCTCTCCTGTTTTTTTCTTCCCTGAAATGCTTACTTAGTAGCAAATTTTTTCTCCTCTTTTATTTTTGCTGTTGTTTTTAAATGTTGGTACATTTCTTACTGTTTGAAGTAATGACTGGGAGCTGGGTTTAGGCACAACCTCTCACTCAGCCATGAAGTCCCCCACTAAAGTTTTTTTTTTCCTGGGGAGGGAAGTGATATAATCACAGTGGTACCTTCAGAAAGGTTAATCAGAACAAGATATGTAGGATGGAGTGGGAAATAGTCTGGTGACAAGGTGATCAGTTAAGAGTTTATTGCAATTTTCTGACTCTGATCTTAGTTGGTGGTAGTGGGAATGGAAAAGGACAAGATGTGTGAGAAATTTTAAAAGAACTGCCTGTACTTGGCAATTGCCTGGATGGCTGGGGGACAGAGCAGGGGGGGAGGTTCAAAAGAAAAGGAAGAATCCAAAATCACTTTGAGATTTCTAGATTGGCTGAGTGAGAGAATGCTTGTTCAATGAATAGCATTGGGAGGTCAGGGCTGATCGCAGCTTTGGAGTGGGAAATGAATGTGGTTTTAGATGACTGTTTGGGGTGTCAACAGAACATCCAGTTAGAAATAAATGTTCAGTTGGAAATGCAGGGCTGGAACTCAGGGGAGAAATTAAGGCTGGAGATAACAGATTTTGGATTCACGTGCACAGAGGAAATGGTTGAAGCCATGGATGATATGTTTGCAGGGAGATAATATAGGAAGGTAAAAGAAAAAGACCAAGAATAGAACTTTGGAGAAGGAAAACACCACTGAAGACTGAAAATGAACAGCTAGAAAGTGAAAACACTTTAAAGAGGGAATCATGGATGAAGCAATGCAGAAAAAAGATCAGCTGAAATGAAGGCTATTACATTTATGGAAGGAACTGGTTGGACAGGGAGAAGAGAGATTCATTGACAGCAGTGGTAATTCAAGAGATAAGGTATTGTTGTTCAGTTGTATCCAACTTACTGTAACCCCATTTGGGGTTTTCTTGGCAAAGATACTGGAGTGGTTTGCCATTTCCTTTTCTAGCTCATTTTACAGATGAGGAAACTGAGGCAAACAGGGTTAAGTGATTTGCCCAGGGTCACACAGCTAATAGGTATCTGAAGCCAGATTTCAATTCAGGAAGATGAGTCTTTCTGACTCCAGGCCCAGCACTATATACTGTACAACCTAGCTGGCTAGGTGGAGGTAGAAGAAAGAGTAGTCTCACTTGGAGTTGTTTGGACATGGGGTACAAATCCTACCCCTGACATTTACTTGTACAACCTTGAACAAGTCACTGACCTTCCATATCTGCACTTATCCCAAGGGCTGTTATGAGACTCAAATGAGATAATGTTTGCAAACCTTAAATCACTCTCCTTTCTTTATTAAAGAATGAGAAGGTGGTGAGAAGGGGAGGCAGTAAATGAACACTCCTTATAGAAACTGAATTCTACAGATGAAAGGTACCTTAGAGGTCAACTACTTCTTGGAGAAATTTGGCAGTGAAAAGGAGAGATGGGATGGTGTTGGCCTGAGGTAGCAGGAGGGTCAAAGAAATGTTTCTTTAGGACAAAAGAAACCCATGTATTTCCTCTGGGTGATCTCACTAGCAATCATGTGTTTCACCATGATCTCTATGGAAAAGACTCCCTAATCTAGCCCTCATATTTCACCTGCCTGTCAGACATTTCTACCTGAACGCCCTGTAAGCACTCAAATTCAACTTGTCCAAAACAGAACTCAGTATTTTCCCTCTGCACCTCTCAGCCACCACCTCACCTAGGACTCACCCGGAACCCTATACCCCAGACCTGGCTGCCATACCCCAAGTGCCCTAGCCATCCAACTACGGGATCATTCCCCGCAACCCAGAGCCCCTATTAGTCACCACCCCATCTAAGAATATTCTGCCACAACTCAAAGCCCTTTTCCAGGTCTTTGAGAAAATGAAGACATTATCTCATACTTGATAGCCCTACCCATGTCCTCTAGGACCTGTTGATCAAAACCCTAGAATTCGAGCCTCTTCTATGGATTTCCTGGTCACAACCTCCCAGCTCCCCTTCCAGAAATACTCAAGGGCCTCAGCTTCCCTGGGACTCTCATTGTCACAATCTAAACACTAGGATAAGTACTGTTTGACATATGAGCTCCATCATAGGAAGGGCTAAGTCTCTGAATCTCTTCCCTGCTGGTTTTGATCCCTAAATTCTGGGCATTGAGAGTAAAAGGGAGGGGCTGGAATAAAAACTGAAACCCCAAGGGTCTTGGGTCTCCCTGTTTTATTTTGGGGTAAGGGTCCCAGAGCAGGGCAAGTGAAGGGATCTGGGAGTTCAGGGTTGAGTTCCTAGTGCCTTACTCAGGCACACCTGAGCCAGAGGCTAACATGTTTATTATCTATTTGTTCTGTCCTTAGTCTCCTCTATCCTCTCCAGGGTCCACCCTGGCCTGCATCCCAGGGCTAGACTTGTATGCTCTGCACAAGCTAGTGCCAGTGTCTGGAATGTTCTCCCAGTGCTTCCTGAATCCCATTAAGGTTCCAGTCAAGTACCATGTCCAAAGGCCTTCATTGATTCTCCTAATTGTCACTCCACCTCTGGCTACCCACAATCATTTTGTATTTACTTAATAATTGTGCTCTACAGTACAGAATATAAGTTCTTTGTGGGCAGGGATTGTTTTGCTTTTGTATGCATCTTCAAACTGAGGGCCTGGCACACTGTAAGAGCTTAATTTACGTTTGCTGGTTGATTGATATAGAAGGATTAAAGTTGATGGAAAAATGCTCAGTCCTGTCCTACTCTTCGTAACCCCATTTGGGGTTTTCTTGGCAAAGATACTGGAGTTGTTTGCCATCTCCTTTCCCAGCTCATTTTACAAATGAGATAACAGAGGCAAACAGGGTTAGGTAGTGACCTACCTAGGATCACACATCTAGTAAATATCTGAAGCCAGATTTGGACTCAGGAAGACTGGTCTTTCTGACTCCAAGCCTGACACTCTATCCACTAAGCCACCTAGCTGACCCTGCATAAAGATATTTTACCTGATATAGTAAAGATCTCTGGAAAAGTAGGAAGTGAGAGGCTCTAGAGCACAGGGAGAAGTAGAGACAAGGAGGACAAATACTTTTTTCTTTAAGTATTTAAGCATCTACTATGTGCCAGGCATTGTGCTACCAACTAGGGTTGATTAGAAAGACCAAAAAAGAAAAAAGAAAAATAGGGAGTTTGCATTCTTTTGGGGGAAAAATTTCATGTATGCAGATAAATAAATACAAAATAATTGGCGGGAAAGAACACTAGCAACTGGGGGTGGAGATCAGCAAAAGGGTGGTATGTGAGCTGAGCCTTGAAATTTTTCGAATCTGAAGTGAAGGAGTACATTTCTCTGACAGGAGAGAAGACATTTTGAAGACACAGTGGTGAAAGAGAGCTCCGGTCCCAGGTGGCAAAACTATTTACTGTATAAAGAAAACATTTCTGGGGCCTGTTGCTGAGGTCTGACTAACAAACCATAGCCAGGCTCTGGATAGCACCCCAGGGGGCTGCAAATTCCTGCAGCCGCCTACACACTGCTTTGTAAATCTTAGCATACAACAGAAGTGTGAACTATTCCTATCCACTCAACAGAGTGAAAGACTGACAAGTGCCCTTTCTCCCCATAGCAGTGACCCCAAAAGACACACATACGGGAAGATTCAAACTCGTTTAAAAAAAAAATCATTCTAAGGCTCAAAAAAGGCGTTTCTCTGAACACAGGCACAGAAAGCAATTCTTAAAAACAACAGGCTTCCCACTAGTGGCAAGAGAGTTTTCCTGGCTTGCCATCCCCGCCTGCTTCCAACCCCAACTCCCACCCCCCACCTCCCAAGGGTGGAATGAGCAGGGGGAGGGGAAGTTGGAATGGCAGAAGCTCCCTCCCCTGCCCCTGGCCCGCTTCTAAGTAGGAGCCGGCCGGGCTGGCAGAAGCAGCAGCAACAACGTGACGGAGCGCGCGTGCTCGCAGCTCCCCTCCATTTCATCCCTCCCCCTCTTCCAGCCCAACCCTGGCCCTGGCAAGAGCAGCCCAGAGCGGGTAGGGCGGAGGCGGGAGAGGGGCTGTGGGGTGACCTGGCCGGGCTCCTGTGTCTTTCACGTGGTGCCCTGCACGTCTGCCCCGAAACTCCCTCTCCTGCTCTGCTGGCATCCTGTTAGGGCAGCGCAGCCGGGTGCGAACGAAGCAGTCTTCTTGGTGGGGCTGATGTTTGGACTAGATCCCCTCCAACCTCCTGTCCAGCCTTAAGTCCGGGGATTCTCCTCCTTCGCCTTGCAGGGTTTTGAACATAATGTCCACCTATCTCACCCCCCCAGTACCGATCCTTCGGGGAGTAGGGGATGATGGGGATGAAACTATGCTACCAGGAGCCCAATCTAACATGGAGAAAACCATCTCGCAGCAAAGCCTCCCTATTTCGGGTAAACAGGCAGCCAGCGTCTCCACCCCCCGGGCTGGTGTGGTGTTACGGGGAGGAAGCGAGGGCAGGGCGTACTGGCTGCCAGAGAGTGGGAGAGCAGAGCGGGCCGCTGGGGATCCCGTTCGATCTCCGTGTACACGGCACGTTTGGAATGGGGCAGTTCCTGCCCTCAGGAAGCAGGAAGGAAGATGCAGAGCGTCCCCCAAAACCAGCCCAGTGCAGAAAAGAGGTAGTTTGTGTACTACTTAAAGACCAGCACTGCTTTAAAGCAGACCCTGCGCACCTCCATCCCCTCAACCCTGAGTAGGTAGGAGGGGCCAGAAATTGAATCAGAGTGGTAGCCCTCCTCCTCCTTCTCCTCCTTCCCCCATCCTGTTTTCTATTGGGAGAAGCCTTTTCTTTAGCCACCCCCACCCCGAATCAGTCCAGCTCCCCTGGTTTTCCTTTATACCTCATACGAATTGAACTGAAAGGAAGGGAAGGATTTGGAGAGAAATTGCAGCCTGAACGCAGAAGTTGGAGAAGAAAAGATTGGGAATTCACTGTAGTGTATTAGGATGGAAAGAATACAGGATTGAGAGTCAGACGAGCTGAATTTGAACCCTGGCACTTCTCCTTGCTATCTGTGTGATCTCCAGCTAGTCACAAGCTCAATCTGATCCAACATTTATTAAGCACCTACTTTGTGCAAGCATGCATGGGTTCAAATTATATTTGGACCTCCTGAAGCTCCCTTTTCAGCTGCCACAGCTGGAGCAAACGAGTCCAAGTGACTGAAGCACCAAGGTACCACGTGCTAGGCCAGGCAAACCACCTCCCCTCACACCTGGGTGGAAACAGCACAGCACCCTGCACAGAACAGCCCAGATAATAACAGCTGGTCCTGCAAACACTATCCAGGGCAACAATCCTTGTAGCAAAACAGGGATCAACCTGCCACTCCACTTGACCTGGAAAAGAAAGTTCTCCTCACCAAAATCCTTGACATTGTCAAATGATTCTGTGTCAGAAGTGGAATTTTTTTTAATCAATGGATGTTCTCAATGGAAATGACACTATCACCTCTGGTTAATCTCCATGTCTTTTTCCTGCACAGTAAAGACCACTGATCCTTTCCATGTGTTAAACCTCCTAAATGTGTGATCCCCCTCACCTTCCATTAGAATGTGAATTCCTTGAGAGTAAGGTCTGTCTCACTTTTCTTTTTTCCCTCCTTCCTTCCTCCTTTCTTTCTTTCTTCCTTCCTTCCTTTCTTTCTATCTTCCTATCTCCGCCAGACTGGAAGTACAGCGGCCACTCACAGCTGGCTGTAATTACTGGGAACTTTGACCTGTTTCAATTGAAACCTGGGCCACCTCTCTTTGGGCAGCCTATGGATCCCCAGATTCCTGGGTTCACTATATTGGTGCCAGATTTAGTGAGGGCACTCAATAGGATTAGCCCACTGTAGCTCAGAGCTCCCAAACTCAAGTCACCTACTGTAGTCTTAGACTCCCCAGGAGTAGAAATTACAAGTGTTCACTGCCACTCTCAGCTACCATCTTACTTTTCTAGATATAGCCTCAGCTTTTTAGCATGGCGTTTTGCACGTAGTAAGTGTTTAGTGGATTTTTTAAATTCATTCATTCATTCCAACTAGGAGATTCTATTATAGGTTTGAATGATGCTTACTTATTCCTTTGCTGATTGAACACTGCCTCATATGGATGAGGTAGGGAAACCAGATGTGGATATCTCCTCTCTGCAGAAGAGGAAAGTTGCCATGGTGAAGCAGTGTCTGTAAAGTATTTTGGGATTTGATTCAATTCAATAAATGTTTATTAAGTGCCCAGTAAATGCCAGGTACTGTGCTAAATGATGAGGCTACAAATAATAATTTTAAAAAAAGACAGTTCCTGCCCTCAAGGAGCTTACTTACAATTTAATGGGGGCAGACAACACACAAAAGGAAGCTAAAGGAGGGGGTGCTAGAAACCAGTGGGTACCCAGTGCTGAGCATCTTGTTCCCTTAGTGGAAACCAAGCAGAGCAGCTGATGGAAAATGCAGTTACCAAGAAGGTTGAGAGCCCTCTATAATGTAAGACTTTGGAAACAGTTTAGTGGTCTACCCTCCACACTCCAATCAAAAGGAAATGGCAACTGAGGGAGAGTTGAGAAAGTGTGGAATATGAAAATCTGAGTCTTCATTGTGATGAGATTTCTGGTGATCCGCTTATCCTAGGTGAGTAGGGAGTAGGATGGAGTAGTTCCTTGGAATGTAAGCCAAGCAGAACACCTGATGGAAAATGAAGTTGATGCAAATGGCGGAAATGGAGATACTTATTTGAAAGAAGTTGGTGAGATGTTTAGCTAGTTGGCCAATCTGCAAGTAACTCACCCCATGGGTCCTTTTTGGCAGAAAGGCTGCCTACTAAAATATAAGACTCTCTTTCCCTATAGTAGTACCTCTCTTTTTATAGACATTTATGGCTAACAAAATGTCTTCATAAGACTGAGAGGAAAATAGTGCCAACATTATTAGCCCCATTTTGCAGATGTGGAGAGTAAGGCTCATGAAGTTTAACTGACTTGCCTAGTATCCACATGGCTATGAAGTGGTAAAGCTCCAGGTCTTCTGACTTCAAGATCAGTGCCCTTTCCTGGGCACCACAGTTTCTCACTTAATAGTGGCAAACCAGGACAGTGTAGGCAGGATTATCAAGGGGCCATGGGGCACCTCCTCAAGTGGAACATGTCCCAGAATTTCTCATCCTTTCTATCCCACTATCCATTTCATCTAGCCTAACTGACACACAGGTCACATGAGAAATCTCAAGCCAGAAATAAAAAGTAGCCCACCAATTTAATAGATGGTGTTGTGACAGTAGGCATCTTCTTGTTTTCCTTACTTTTTTTTTTTTTTTTTTGCCCTTGTTCTTGCTTGGTTCTCACTATCTGCCAGAAGAGCATTCCGAGTCTCATGGGGCTGGTCTCAGGGTTATAACTAGGAGCACGTGTAGTTGCCAACACCAAAGGCTGTGAGAATAGTGAATGTCAACAAGGAAATTGTGTCTATAGGGAGGAGCTATATGCGTTTAGGTTCCTTCCCAGGTTGTATGCAAGGAAATGAAGCACACACATGTTTGGAATGTGTATGTGGAAGATGTAAACTTGAACCAACTGGAAGGCATTTGCCTAAGGCCCTATCTTATTTAGGTACCTGCCCTAATATATGCCTTCAGTAGCTCCTATAACTTACTCATCCCATAATTGGAGTTGGAAGAAACTGTAGAGAGGAACAAAAATCCCCTCTAGAGTCGCTGCAAAATGGCCATCCAGTGTCTGCTTGGGGGGTGGGTGGAGGGGACTGCATTCCATTTTTAGACAGTTCTAATTGTGAGGAACTTTTCTCCTCATATCAAGACTAAATCTTCAAAATTGCTACTGTGTTTTCCCTCATTCTTCTTTTTTCTCTTCAGTTCCTTTAATTGATCTCCCGTCATAGCATAGCCCGGTCTCTAGTTCTCTCATCATCTTTATCACCTTATTCTGGAGTTCCCCAGCGTACTCATATCTTCAAAATGTTCTGTTTGTGACTGAAGAGAGTAGTATTGCTGTTGTTGTTGTTGTTCATTCTTTGTTTTCAAAGAGGACCAATGGCATCATGGGGTGATTAATATAGAATAACTCTTTTTGTTTGCCATGTTATACTATTACATACTATTGACTCATAATGAGCTTATGGCCCACTATAACCTGTATATCTTTTTCAATGGAAATAGTGTCCAACTTAGAGTCCCTCATTATCTATATATGAAGTTGACTTTTTTAAACCCAAATATAGAATTTTGCACTTACCCTAAAAGGACGTAAACTCTTTGAAGGTGGGAACTTTGGTATTTTTGTCTTTGTATGTACTTTGCATATAGTAGACACTTAACACATGTCAAAGAAACATAGACTTGAAGGTCAAAGTGACCATACGGGTCATTAAATATAACCTCATTTTCAGAGAGGTTAAGGGACTTGTCCAAGATCATACAAATGGTGAGCATCTGAGTTAGGATTCAAACACACTTCATCTAACTCTAAAAGCCATCATTCTTTTTTTCAAAGTTTTATTGACATATTTTATTTTTATATTACGTAAGTTTACAGATTATTTTTAGTTCATGAGAGGTCTCTTATAAAAAAGCAAAATAGTTAAGTAAAACTAATAATACTGTGACTTCATCTGAAAGTGCATGCAACATTTCACATCTGTGGTATCCCTTCTCTATTAAAAAAATGAACAAAAATCTGTTTTCTTTCCTAACCATTCCCTGTTGGTTTTGGGTCATGTCAGTCACGTACAACTCTTTGTGACCTCATTTTGGGATTTTCTTGGCAAAGATACTGGAGTGGTTTGCCATTTCCCTCTCCAGCTCATTTTACAGATGAGGAACTGCAATAAACAAGGTTAAGTGACTTGCACAGGGTCACACTGCTAGTAAGTGTATGAGGCCAGACTTGAATTTATGAAAATGAGTATTCCCAGTTTCAAGCCCAGTGTCCTATCCACTGCACCGCCTACCTGCCCTCCCATTCCCTACCCCCTTGAAAAAGAGAAGAAAAGAAAAACTAATTCCTTGTAAGAAATATGCCCAGTCAAGCAAAACAAATTCCCTCAATGGCCATGTACAACAATATATATGTTTCATTTTGTACCCTAAATCTACCACCTCTTTATAATAGATAGCATTCCTCCTGAACTATACTGTCTTTCCTTGTTGAACTGCATCAAATCTTTATACATCACATCTCATCCAATTTAGCCCATAATTCTAGTTTATAATATCTTTCTGGATCTTGGATTTGTGATACATCCTGTCATCCAAAGTGTTATCAATCCCTCTCAGTATTGCGTCAGTTGCACATTTGACAATGACGTCTTTTAAGGCTTCATTGAAGACACTGATAACAATATTGAATAGTACAAGGACAAGGACAAATCAGAACCCTAGGATAACGGACTTGAATTTACATGTACCCTTTTTAACTACTCTTTGGGTTGGATTACTCAACTAGTCCTGAGTGCACACTTAACTATAATATCATTTAGCTAGCCCATACCTCTCTGTCTTATCCACAAGAATAGCATGACAGTGACAAATACTTTGCTGAAATGTAAGTATATTATGTGTATGGCATTCATTGCCCTGACCTACTACTACTCAAGTTATCCCATCCAAAAAAAAAAAAAGAAAAAAAAAAGGTTAGTCGAGATTGATCTGTTCTTGATGAAGTCATCCTGGCTTTTAGTGATCACTGCTGGTTCATCTCGGTTTTTTTTTTAAAGTAATTCATTTTATTAACAATCAGCAACAAATACATATATTTCCATATACAAATAAGAACAGGAAGGATGATTCTACTTGCATATTTCTCTTTTAATATCTTTCATATCACTTCTCTTGCAAAATTCAAGGGCCCTCTCATGTCTAACATACATTTTGCATTTTTTGGGGGGGATCTACACTTTAATTCTTCAGAGATGGTGGGGTGGTAATCTATGCTTTGTACCCATATAATACCGCTGGAAGAATATTGATAGTAATAAGATGGGATTTTTGTTCCAGGGAGAAGTTTTAAATCATTAAAAGATTTTTTTATTTTAAGAGATTAACTTGGAGACACTATCATACTGCACTAGTCTCTAAATATAATCCAGTTCACTTTTTTCTTTCTATTCAATTCTGGGCCATTATCCATTTGCAATAGTGACCAAGATATATGAACTGATAGGCCAGTTTTATTAGTTGTCCATTTAGCCTTATATCATAGTCCGAATAATAGCCCTTCATTCCCTTGTTTTTTCTCTGTGGATAATCAAGTTGAACTGTCTTATTACTATCCAAAAAAGTGATCAAGAAAATGTCATAGGCTTATAGCATAACAGATTTAGAACTGGAATGAATCTTAATTACTGACCCAAATCCATTTTCCTATCTCTCCAAAATCTTTATAGGGACAATTTATACGGGCATTAAGGACATTCCTTGACGGAGATTTGAGATAGGAATAGGAAGACTTTCATAAATGATATTTTATGGCAAGCCATATTTTTACAATCATACAATTGATGAAAAGGTATAAAGGGTACAAGACACTACTTTGCTCATTGCTTGTTGACTGTAAGAAAGCATTTGATTCAGTAGAAGAAAACACTATCTTAAAGCTTTTTTTCCATCAAGGTGTCTCTCATACATATATAAAAATCATAGAAGATTTCTTGGACAGAGATGACTTTGATGATGTTTTGATTATTAATATGAAAAAAGGCATGAAACAGAGATGTATGCTCATCAAAGGTGTTTATCATCATCTTGTAGAACATCTACCATGGTGTCCAAATCTAAGAGGGATTTCCTATAGATGGTATGATCCTCCTAATCTCCTATTTGTGGTAAACATTATGCTGATTGAATGAAGTCCTAGAACACTGTAGAGCTTCCTAACCATAAACTATCAACATAAGAAAAAAACAAGTGGATGACAATAGTACTTATTGTACAGACTATAAACTGAAGATGGATAAGTAACCTATAGAAGTTGTCCATAAGTACATGTAATATCTTTGACAGATACTGCAAATGGACAATGAGCTGGGCCCTAAATTGAATGGGAGTAGGAACACAATCTAGAATGCTTTGGGGGAAATGGTATTGTTCTTTTAATGATTTAAAACTTCTCCCTGGAACAAAAGTCCATTTTTTTTAATATTAATATTATTCTGGTGTTTTGTATGGCTGGAATACCTTGGTCTCCAAAAAACTGAGTCATAGGGTCACCCAAAGGACATAGGAAAAGCAGGCACAGGGGGATAATACATTACAAATGAAGAATTGTACTGGAGGAAATGTATTGGTCATATAATGAGAGCAAGAGATAACAGATGGACACTCGACAATGTCAAGAGTTGTAGAGGAAGTAGTCCAGCGTTAGTTGGACCTCCTATGGCAGATTTATAGGAGTTGAATAAGAGATGTACATGATGGACAGGCATGAATGGGATGCAGTCTGGATCATTAGAGGGAACAGGTCACATTGCTGAAATCATAGATCCATCAAAGACTAATGTAAAATTGAGTGAATTACTAGAGGTTTTTTTCCTTTCCTTCCCTTTTATTGGTGATCTTTTCTTTCTGAATCACTGCTACTTCCCCCTACTGCAGAACCCTTCCTTCTAACAAAGAAGTACAATTGAGCAAAATGAAACAACACATTGGCCAAGTCTGAAAATGGATGTCTCACTACACACTTACAGATGACCAACTTTCTGTTGAAAGGTAATCAATCAATAAACATTTATAAAGTACCTACTATGTGCACTACTGTGCTAAGCACTGGGGATACAAAAAGAGGCAAAAGACAGTCCCTGCCCTCAAAGAGCTTAGAATCAAATGAGGAAGACAACATACAAACAAATATATACAAAGCAAGCTATATACTGGATAAATAGGAAATAATTACTATGGTCATAGATCAGAGTTCTGGAGTCTTTCAAAACTTTTGTTTTCCTTTGCATTATAATAGTTATCATATAAATTATGTTTTCTCCTGGTTCTGCTTATTTTATTCTGCATCATTTCATACAAGTCTTCCCAAGTTAATAATTCATGACTCAAGGAAAAGTGGTAATTTACTGTCCCAGGTTCTTTAAGACGTTGCAGCCTCTTTCTTTGGATATATCTACTGCTACTGCCTGTAACCCTTCTCTTACCCATTTCTCCAGAACCAGCCTAGGAGCAGCAATATATGCTCTTCAAAATTTACCCTACTTTTCCCTCACTCTGTGATCATATAACTGAGTGTTCCATCTCTGACTGAGTCTTTTCACCGCCTGTCCTCCCATGCTTGGAATGTTCTCCCTCATCATTTCTGCCTCCTGGTTTCCTGGCTTCCAGACTCAGCTCAGATCCTACTTTTTGCAAGAGGCCTTTCCAGGTCCCCTACTAATGACAATGCCTTCCCTCTGAGATTACTTTCCACTTTCACTGTGTATATCTTGTATATACAGCTTTTTAACATGTCTTTTCCATTAGAGTGCAAGCTGTTTGAAGGCAGAGACCTTGTTTTTGCCTTTCTTTGTATCCCCAGTATTTAGCACTTACCTGATAGGGTAAGTGCTTCATAAATGCTTACTAACTGACTTATTCCAGGTACCAACTCATTCTGTACATCTCCTAACCCTCTGATCCAGCCAAGACCATAGTGCCCTATAGACAGTGTCTCTAGACTGTGGATCCCAGTGCCAGCTACCTGCCCTAGTCTGGTTCAATGCAAGCCAATAAATACATTAAAAGTACTGAGAGTGAGCAGAGCACTGTACTGAGGTGCTGGGGAAGATACAAAGTTTAAATAAGAATAAATCCCTAGCCTCAAGGAGTTTTTATAGTCTACAAGAGAGATAAGACACATAGATTACCATAATAGCTCACATTTTATAGTGCTTCAGGGTTTTACAAAGAACTTTCAACAACACATCCTTGTGAGGTAGGTACTGCAATTACTATTTTACAGATAAGGAAACTGAGGTTTAAATGCTGGTTGAGTCACTTTCCTTTGGCCACACAGCTAGTAAGCATAATATCTAGGTATGATTTCAACCCACCTTTTCTAACTTCAATTCTAGATTCTGTACACTATACCAGGCACGATAAGTACACTGGAAGAGTAGTGCAAAACAAAGTATTATGTGATATCTGACCTGGAAGGCCCTCACCACCCTGTTTTAGCCCTGACAGTCTTGTTTTCCTGATTGCAATCCCCAAAGCGTAGACTCCTAGACTTAGTTGCTGGCTGCCAGGTGCATCACCCCTGATGTTGCCTCAACTGAGGCATCTAAAGATGCCTCTTTACCTATTTACCCTGCATATATCTCGTTTATTATACATAGTTGTTTGCAGAAATAGTGAAAAAAGATTGATTTTTCCCAAAAGAAAGGGTTTGGATGCTGGTCATTGGAAGGGACAGAGTGAGGTAGGGTGTGGGGGGATGTCAGCGCTCTTTTATTAAGCCAGGCACTCTCTATGCTATGGGGATACAAAGAAATGCAAAACTAGGCCTTGTCCTCAATGAGCTCACATTCCAATGGGAGACACAACTTCCAAACAACTATGTATAATAAACAAAATATATACACGGTAAATTAAGGGTAACATCAGAGAGAAGACACTAGCACTGAGGGGGAGGAAGGAATTCTTGCAGAAGGAGGGATTTTAGCTGAGACTTGCAGGAAGCCTGGGAAGGTGAACCACACTCTCCTTTCAAAGTCCTACTGCTCTAACTTGACTTCATGAAAATTTTAGCCAATTTCTTTAGGGTGATATTCTGACCTGGCAAAGTGTGGAGTTGGGTTCAGGAAAGCTGTGCATGCAGTACTGGACCGTGCTCAGTGGGAGCCTTTATGTGTTATCAAGGCAGGAAGGCAACACGTTAATGCAGCAGGAAGGGCTGCAAGTTGGTTTAGCTTGGGGGGAGGAGAATCTATTAACACGTAGAAGTTTCGCGCAGTGTCTGATGTTTGCATATGTAGCGGGTGCTCCAACGGCCAGGGAAGAAGCTTCTTTGCATGGCTGCAGCGCGTGGCCAAGGCCACTCATGCTATAGGCGTGTGCATAATGTGGCCTGTGTACCCATCAAGACCACTGGAGTGCAGGGTGCGTGCGTGCGTGCATGTGTGTGTGTGTGTGTTTGTGTGTGCGCGTGTGTGTGCGCGCGCTCGCGCGAACGCGCACGGAAGCAGCGACAGCAGCGGCCCAAACCTGGTGCCAGCGGGCCGGGAGCCAGCGCGGGGGCCCAGGCAGGCAAGCAGGCTGCTAAAGGAGGGAAGAACACTAGGCCCCAGGCGGGCTCTGGGGAATGTGAAGGGGGGCAAGGCCAAGGACGTGCCCCCGCCTCTTCCTGCAGCTGGCGCTCCCGACCCCCCACCTCCCGCCCTGAAAGGGAGGGAGGGTGGCAAGCCCGGAGCACAGAGAGAGAGAGAGAGAGAGAGAGAGAGGGAGAAAGAGAGAGAGAGAAGGAGAGAGAGAAAGATGGATTGCTGCGAACGGACGCTGGAGCGCTGGGGAGAAAAAGGCGGCGCGCGCTGGAAGTGGAGGGTGCCCCGCCTCCGGCCAAGCAGGGCTGGAGGGCGGGGTCTGTTGCTAGGGGCGTGGCCTGTTGCTAGTTTTGGGGCAGGAAACGGGAAGAAACGGGCAGGTCCAACCAGGCTGCTTGGTTAGACCGCTTGTTTACTCCCGGCGGGGGAGCTTTAACCCTGGGGGCGGGGGAGGGTGGAGAAAAGCAAAACGCGGATTCCGGATTATACAGGATTGGCAGGAAGGCGGGGAGAGGAGCGAACCTTAGAAGGGTCCTAAGGATGGATGGATAGATAGATAGATAGATGGGTAGATGGATGGATATCTAGCCAGCCTTTTTTTTTTCTTTCTCTGGCCACAACTCTTCTTGCTTTGCTGTAGATGATGAATAACAAATTGGAGCATTCCTTCCCGTCATGAGATTCCTCCACTTTAAGGTGGGCTTTGATAGGGGAAAATGACACAGAAACATCCCAAGTTGCTGGCTGCACCCCCAGCCTTAGGTGGGTGGATGCTCGTGAATGTGTCCCTGAGCACGTTTCTGCAGCTCTTCAAATCCAGGAAATTATTCAACTGCAGTTTCATCATCAAAGATGGCATTTTAAGTAGCTCAGTGTGGCCACAGTTTGCGCAAATTGAATTCCTCATTTGTCATACCTGGAGGTCTCTTGACCTCAGCTTTTGGAGCTAGGCAACTCTTATAGCAGTCAGCAGAGCACAGACTTTGAAAACAAGGAGCAGACTGCGGGCTGCATAGTCTGTAACACTCCAGTAATTGTATTTAGATAGGGTAATTTGAATTCCAAATCACCAAAAATCTTCTTGCCACCAGGTTCATCACAGACTTGTAAATTACATTCCATTAGCCCATACAGCACTATGTACCCATGGAACAGGTACTTTCAACTTCTTTTTTTTTTTTTTATCAAGAAAGTCTCAGGATATAAAGATAAAAACACCCAACTTGTAATGACCAGTATGTAGCAACATTGCTCCCCATCATGGGAGGAAAAAAGGGGAACTTTTAGATAATCTTTAGGTTCAGAAGTAGAGGAAGATAAAAACATGTGAAGGGGAGGAACAACTAATTAAAAGGAGCTGAACTGGTGTTAAACTCTCAGTTAAAGTTAACCCATCTATATGGTGGCCCCCTGACCAAAAATATGTTCTATCATCATATTGCCAGAATGGTGTCACTTGAAATTCTACCTGGGGTTTGTGAACTTTTTTTTTTTTTAAATTTGGATAACTGTGTCTTAATAGAATTGGTTTGCTGTGTAATCCTAAGTATTTAATTTATACATTTAAAAACATTTTGAGAAGGGATTTATGGATTTTACCAGAGGTAATTATTAGAGGTTTATTTGTTTTGATGCTGTTTAAGGAGGTCTTAATCATCCACACTGAGTGACTGGATTAGTTTATGTAGATTGCATTTCTTCTCACACCTGGCAAAGATTACCCTCCTTGGAAGGAATGGGAGAGAAAAGTACAGTTATCCCTTCCACATCTTGACTTTCCCCATCTCAGTTTTGATATATTTCAGGTCGACATAAGAAATTAAATGAGAACTATCTTAGAGTTTTGTAGAAGCTACATCGACACAAAAAGGCCAGCAGATGACACAGAAAATGTTTAGGAACTCAGAAATGCATAAAATGTATGTATAGTATTGTGTAAGAGCAACATATTTTATCTTTTAATACATAATAATTCAGACTTTTTTCTGGTATGAAGGGAGGGCCAAAAAGTTTTTCTCCGATTTTCCAGATGGTGGGGGCACCAAGCCACTAATCCCCAGGATATGGAAGGCATAACTATAGTTGATTTTAGAGAGAAGTAGGTGATTTTGGAGCTAGGACTAGAACCTAGTTCTCCTTACTCCTAATGGTGAGTGAAGTGAAGCCTAACTGTGAGATGTTAACCTGAACAAAAGTGAACTGAAGAGCAGATTCTTCTTACAGCACACCCTGGGAGAGCAGAAACAGAACTTTCAGAACAAGGTCACATAGTGGGTGAGAGCCCAGTAATGACTTAATGGGTAGAAATTAATAATCAGATCTGCTAATTGGCCTTCACAATATTAAACAAGAAGAGGTGGCCAATTGGGATTTCATCTCTGCTGCTTGAGCTATCTTAGGTTTCCATTAGGACTTCTTCATCCTTCTTGGTCTCTGAAATTGTTTCTGCCTGTCTTCCACTTCTCTTTCTTCTGGCTTGTTTGATTAATATTATTTATTTTTCCCCTAAGTGATGATAGGAGTTGGATGGGGGCCATGGCTAAGACCTATTCAATGTCCCATTGTACTTGAGGCAGTCAGGTATAGTGAAAAGAATACTGAACTTCAAGTCAGGGTTTAAATTCTGCCTTTGCCATTTACTGTGTATCTTTGGACAAAGTTGTTTAACCTCTCTGCACCTCAGTTTCCCCTCTAAAATGGACAGAATATTGGCACTTCCTATATCCTAGGGACATTGTGAGGTTTTAATGAGATAATCTAAAGTGTTTTGTAAACTTTAAAGTGCTATATAACTTTAGCTCTTGGTGAGACACCTAAGAAATCATATTGTACTATATATGCCCCCACATTTTTTTTTTAAAAAGTCCTCTAATGATTGAGTAGAGAGCAAGAAACTAGATTCTATCATGGTCTCACACCATACCAGGCAATTTCCATTTACTTGGTGCAATGGGAGACAAATGACTTGAATCAGTGAAACCCACTGATATTAAAACATTTAAAATGATAGTTTCAAATTTTACTGAAATGTTAACTTACAACAAAACTAAAAATTTTCTGTCTCCTCTCCTTTTCTTTCCTTTGCCCATTATTCAGAGGAGGTATTAATGAATAAAGCAGAAAACAGGAAGTGTCCAAATGAATTGGAGTAAGCCCAAATTAAATAACCCTTGAACAATTCCAGAACCACAAAAATCTAAGAATTTGAAAGAACCTCTGTGGCCATATATAGTCCAACTCCCACACAGAAGGCATCCCCACTATAACATACCAGACAAGTGGTCATCTAGCCACTACATGAAGGTCTCCGAGGAGGAGGAGCCCACCACCTCTCAAAGCAGCTACTAATTGGACAGCTCTGATTATTCAGAGGCTTTTCCTGGTCTAGCCCAAATTGACCCCTTTCCACCTTTCCTTCATTGCCCCTAGTTCAGTCCCCTGAGGTCAAACAAAGCAAGCCTAATCAATAGTTGATTATAGAGGAGCTATGGAACTATTAGCTGTTGAGATAAGGCACTTAAAATTTTCTGAGTAATCAAGACTTGGCTAACCCAGATGGCACTCAAAAGTAGGGTTTTTTTAAAACGCCCAATATGGCATGAGTGGCACAAGCTGGAAACAGGGCTGAGAAGTACTGATGTGATGGGATTGGATGGTAGGACTAAAGGATTTCCATCCTAAGATCATGTATCACGTTTTGTTTTGCTTCTCTCTAATGTAAGTATCCTGTAATAGTATATGTTACAGTTACCTGTGGGCAGCTAGGTGGCACAGTGGATAACCGAGTGCCAGGGCTAGAGTCAGGAAGACCTGAGTTCAAATGTGGCCTCAAACATTACTAGCTGTGTCATCCTGGGCAAGTCACTTAACCCTGTTTGCCTCCGTTTCCTCATCTGTAAAAAGAACTGGAGAAGGAAATGACAAACCACTCTATTATCTTTGCCAAGAAAACTGCCCCCAAAAAGGGATTATGAGGGGTCTGATGGGGCTGAAAAAATAACTAAACAGCAAACAATAGTTACCTGTGGATGTGTCTCATCCCCTTGTTAGATTATAAACTCCATTTGGTTAGAAACTCTATTTTATCTAAAATTTGTATCTCTCCTATTGTCCTGTACAATGTTTTGTTGAATTGAATTCAATATTAGATAACCTGCAGGACACATAGATACTGTCAAAGGCATTGGGCTCAGACATACCCAAATTCATTTTTTAGCCGGGGGGAGGGGGGGGCGTGGTTCTCCACACTCCTGAGTCAAGGTTCCTCTTTCTGGCTTTTCCTTGTTCTGAATTCCTCAGGGAAACAAAGCTCAGGGATGGCTCATATCTAAGATCTCCCCAATGTAAATAACAGTGTCCACTCCCACCAAGGTATTCTATGTATATTATGGTTACTGGGCATGGGACAGCCTTTATTTATAAGTCAACTAGTCAATAAGCATTAAGACTTACTCTGTGCCAGGTACTGTGCTCAACTTTGGAAATACAAATATAAGCAAAAAGAAAGAAAGGCCTACCTGGAAGAAGCTTACATTCTAATGGGGGAAGACTACACATAGGAAGGAGCTTAAAAAAAAAAGGCATTGGAGAAGGTACCAGTGGAAGTATGGAGAGTTAGGAGTGGAGCTGAGAGAGGATGGCTGCTGGGATCTGGGCCCTTTTTCATAATGAAGATTCTGGGAGGAACTTACTAATAGGAGGAGGGTTGTTTTAGGGGCAGAGGCATCTTCCAGGGTGAGAAGGCCACAAGGAAAGAAGAATCTTCTAGTGTGAGAAGGCAGCTGAAGAATCAACCTCCAGACCCATGGAAAAAGGGTAAGATGCTAAGGAATCAGAGCAGCCCATAAACACATACAAAAGTATAAAGTACTCAAATAGCCCATGTGCTCCTCCCAAGAAAGGAGCAGACCTTGGGCTTGCTTTTAAGTGAATCCTCTATCATTCTACTAATTCCCTCTTTTCTGTAGCAATATATATATAATGTATATATATTTGTGTATATATATATGCATATATGATGTCCCTACGATTCATGGTAATAGCTGACATTTATATAGTACTCATTGTGTTCCAGGTATTGTGCTAAGTGCTTTACAACTATTATTTCATTTGATCCTCGTAACAACCCTGGAAGGTAAGTGCTAATATTATCTCCATTTTACAGATGAGGAAACTGAGGTTAAGCAACTTGCTCAGGGTCTCAGAGCAAGTAATCAAAAATATTTGTTGAGTACCTACTATGTGCTAGACACTATGCTAAGTGCTGGAAATATAAAAAGGGGCAAAAGACAGTACCTGCTCTCAAGGAGCTTACAGTCTAGTAAGTATCTGATACTGGATTTGTTCTTGGGTCTTCCTGACTCAAGGTCTGGCACTGTATCTATTGTGCCACCTAGCTGCCCATGTAGGACTCAAGTCTACACTGTGGTTCAATGTAAACATGCTTTAGGAGCTTGCTGAAAATGCAAACCCCTTCTTATCAGTCTTGTGCTGTCCAGGTGATTCACTGACTTTGCTCTGCAGCTATTATGCCATGCAGGAACAATGTAGACAACTCCCTCCCCCCCCCCCAAGAGCAGTATGTATCAGGATACCTCTTTCCAGAAGGTCTAGTGTTAGAAATCTCAAATTCAGGGACTTTGGAACCCTTGAACTTTGTAGTTACCCAAGAGCCAACTCTCAAAACTGCTGCTGCCTAGGAAATTCACCTTTCCTGCTTTGTTGTTGTTGTGGTTCAGTTGTGTCCGACTCTTCATGATCCTGTGTGTGTGGGGGGGGTGTTTCTTGGTAGAGATGCTGTAGTGGTTTGCTTTTTCCTTCTCCAGTTCATTTTACAGATGAGGAAACTGAGGCAAACAGGGTTAAGTGACTTGCCCTTCAAATACAGCTAGTGTTTGAAGCTAGATTAGAACTCAGGAAGATGAGTCTTCTTAATTCCAAGCTAGGCACTCATCCACTGTACCACCTAACTGCCCATCCCTTCCTTGCTAGAAGACTGGATTCTAGGATCAGTCCATCTCCCCGGTTCTCTACACAGGAGGTTGGGATTCAGAAACATTGTTTTTGACCTCCTTCATTAGCACGTCTTCCTACTGCCATGTCCTCCTTCTTGCTGATTCTTTTGTGCTGCTGGTGGTGGAGAGACATCCCCTCTGACTCATACCACACCTCCTTTACCCTTGTTGCACTTCAGAAAAAGATGCAAGGGCAACTAGGTGGCACAGGGGATAGAGTGCCGGGTCTGAAGTCAGGAAGACTCATCTTCATGAGTTCAAATCTGCCTCAGACACTTAATAGTTGTGTGATCCTGGGCAAGTCACTTAACCCCATTTGCCTCAGGTTCTTCATCTGTAAAATGAGCTGGAGGAGGAAATGGCAAAACACTCTAGTTTCTTTGCCAAGAAAACCTTAATGAAGAGTTGGGTACAACTAAAACAACTGAACAAAAATCCCCCAAACTACATATTCTAAAAACTATATAGCTTACGTTGCAAAGGATTTCACACATTATTTGAGGGCAAACTACCCAGAGGCCTTTGATATGGTCTTGAAGGGGACCCTGATCTTGAAAGGGGGCTTGAGGGTAAGTGAGGCAGAAGCCATCCTAAACAAGTAAAATGAAAAAGAGGAATACGCTGACCTTGGCAGATGGTAGAGAAAGGTGGAGATGAGCCAGAACTGTGTCTCAGTTGGAGTCTGTATGCTGAACTTGGCCACCATGGATTGAGCTGAGTGCTTCTCTCATCTAAGTCCCCTCCTCTCTACTCACATAGCAGCCACCCTGGTGCAGAGCCTCATCGCTTCACACCTGGACCATTGCAATAGCCTTCTGGTTGGTCTCCTTGACTCAAGTCTCTCCTCACTCCGGTCCATCCTCCACTCAGCTGCCAAAGTAATCTTAAAGCACAAGTCTGACCATGTCACCACTCCCTCCACTCAATAAATTCTAGTGGTTCCTTAATTACCTTTAGGATCATAAAATCCTATTTAGCTTTTAAAACCCTTTATAACCTGTACCCTTCATACCTTTCTAGTCTTCTTCCATTTTATTCCCTTCTACATGTTACATTGACCTACTTGTTATCCCTCCCGTGTGATATTCCCATCTCCTGATTCCTTGACTTTTCACTGACTGTCCTCCCATGCTTAGAATGTTCTCCCTACTCACTTTTGCCTATTCACTCCCTGGGCTCAAGACTCTGCCCAAATTATCCCACCTTCTGCAGAAAACTTGCCTTCTCCCCTCCCAACCCAACCCAATTCCTTCCTTCTGAGATTACATTTCCACTTCCACTGTTTTATCTTGGATACACACACACACACGCACACACGCACACACACACACACACACACTCTACATATACACGTATGTATGTATGTATATATGTGTGTATATATGTGTGTATGTGTGTATATATGTGTATATATATATATACATACATAGTATATCCAATTTTTTCTTTGTCTCACTGTTAGAATGTGAGCTTCTCAAGGGCAGAGGCTATTTTTCGCCTTTCTCTGTATCCCCAGTGCTTAATGAATGCTTATTGACTGACTGACTTCTGTCAGACATTGAAGCTACTCAAGGATAGTGGCCAACCGTGGAGACCCCAAGTTAGTGTGATATGGTGGAAAGACTACTGGAAAGAACTATCTGGGTTCAAATCCCATTGATGTCTTTTACCACTTTGTGACTTCAGACAAGGAACTTCATCTCTTTGGCCTCAGTTTTCTTTGTCTCTAAAATGAAGGAGTTGGACTAGATGTCCTCTCAGTTACTATCCAGATAAATCTATGAGCCTATGGGATAGAGGAACAAGGCTGTTGGTAGGACTGCCATGGAGACTTTTCCTCTGTGTTTTCCTGGGAGATGAAGATCTCTTCCACTTTGAGCTTTCCTATTTATTTCCTTACTTTACCTAAGTCCTGATCCTTTTGGCAGTAATCCAAAAAGTAGGCTACACTCACATATTGCAATTCCATTCACTCACTCACTGAATCTTTGGTGGTAGCAATTACTTGAATATTTGAAACCAACAACCTTCTTTGGGAAGAGCATAAGGAATGTACAGATCCTTTATGAATGTGGACAGATGAAAGGACCAGAAACAGGGCTAAGATAGTTCTATAGTTGTTCCAGTGATTTATTCTGACCAGGAGCTCCCCACTGCTAAACAGAGGTGGGGCTTTCTATAGGAGATTAGCCTTAAGGAAGGCTTAAGCCTTAAGGAAGATGAGTCTTCTTAATTCCAAGCTAGGCACTCATCCACTGTACCACCTAACTGCTTTAGGTTGGCTTTAATTCTCCATTAGGAAAAGATCTAATAATTATTATTATTAAATAATTATTAAGTAATAGTCTTTTGTGAACTTAATTATATGGGCTCCCATGCCATATAGCTTTCTAGATTATATCTTCTCTAATTTTGTGATTGGAAATGTTTCCTGTGCTGTTTCAGGGAGCTGTGTTGGCAATGGAGGATCTATTACATTTACTTAAATCTTTTGTTTAGTGTTTTATGTGTTTATGTCCATAATCCAAAGGGACTATGGTCAGGGAGTGTTTTTGTTTCCTTATATCCCCCAAAGTACATAACTCCATGCTTTGTCCATAGTTTATGTTTAATAAATATTTGTTTAATTGAATTAGGATTCAAAGGCAAGGTAGGATTCTTGGATCTCTAAAAGAACTAGGTTAAGGGGAGCAGGAAACACCACAGAGTTTTGGGGTAGGTAGGTGAACAGTCTAACTTTATGAATCTGATGTGGAGAGGGCCAGATAACATGAAACCCTTTTCCATCAGACTATAATCATGGCCTGAATTTCTTCTTCACCTCCACCTAGCCTTGGTTTCCTTTATGCTTTGTTTAGTATGTATCTGAAATTATTGGAGCATTTCTTATGCAGCCCATCTCAAGTCTGGCAAGTTCTCATGTCGTTGAACTGAAGAATGTAAAAATATTTCTGGCAGAATTGGTCTGGGCTTTAAGGAGCAGGTTTTCTTACCAGTCCCCATTTTAAGGGTCCCATATAGGCAGAATATCTTGAACTTAGCTGTGTTCTGAATTCTACTCTGACAAAAATGTTTAAATTAGAGTACTGAATTGGGGTTAGTGAGCACAATTAGCATTTTTCTCTGCCCAATTTGATTTGGAGCCAAGGTTGTGTTTAGTTAATCTTGCAAAATCAAATGCAGTCTCAGAGACTGAAGGGGCATTAGGGGCCACCCAGTTTAACTCCTACCTGATGAAGAATTTCCCTCCACAATGTTCCCAGGAAATGAGCTAGTCTTTTCTTGAAGATCTTTTTTGAAGGGGAACCCACTAGTTCCTGAAGTTTTCTGTTCCACTTTTAGATAGTATTGATTGTTAGGACATCTTTTCTTTCATCAACTCTGGATTTGCTTCTCTGTAAACCTTTTACTTATTACCATTAGATCTGCCTTCTGGCGGTTAAGTAGAACAGATTGTTTCCTTCTTCCACATGACAGCCCTTCAGATTTTTAAAGACAGTTATCATCTTCCCATCACCTTCCCCCTCCCCCAAACCTTTTCCAACTATCCTTAGTTCCTTCAACAGAACTTCATATATGGCATGATCTCAAGACACTTTACCATCCTAGTTGCCATCCATTAGATGCTCTCCAGTTAATCAGTGTTCTTCCTAAAATTTGGCACCCAGAACTTAATATAATAAAATAATATAATGTAAAAGCACAGATAATGAGCAGAATGAAATGGGACTATCACTTTCCCCATTCTAGAGATTAGGTCTTTTTTTAATACAGCCCAAGATTGCATTAGGTTTTTTTTTTTTTGTCTGCCATCTTTTTTTCAGATGAACTGCTCTCTAGTCATAGTTCTTGAATTGTGTGAAGCTGATTAAAAGAAAAATAACCTCAGGTGTAATACTTTGCATTTATTTCTATAGTGGAGGGGTTGGATTAGAACATTTCTAATGGGGCTGAGCACGCATACTTTGGTTTCATGAGAAGAGATGCATGTGCCTTGGCCCCTTGCTAAAGGGCATGCCTGACCAGAAGCTCCTGGTTGGGTCACTTGGTTCTTGTGATGTTGTTTTCATGTCAAAGAAAAATCAGTGACTGAGCCAGGGGGAGCTATCCACTCGGTAGGCTTAAAAAAAAAAAAAGGACAAAGTATCTGCCTATCTCTTTCTTTCTCTGTTGTGAAGGTTTTACTTGGGACTTGTTTAGCTCTTTTCCCAAAGTCTACTAAGGGGAGAGAAGGAATTTCCCTTCCATCTCCCCAGCAACCCCTATGGTAGATACATGCTCATAGCAATAGAAACATATGCTTTCCTATGTGAGCTCGAGACTGAATCTCAAGCCCCCAGCTGCCTTTTCTACCGTGTGTTTCTTTGTCTGGGCATAAGTGACAGAACAGGCATCTTGAGAAATGGATGTTTCTAGCTGTAAAGGCTAACTTGAGAGTTTGAGAGGTCAGAAGTTCATGGATGCCCCAGTCATTGCGAGCTTCAACTACAGCACTTCTCAGAGGAAAAAACAGCATCACTACCAGGAAGATTCTGCAGCCCAAGAGATAAAGCTTAAACTGTCCCCTAGCTTGTCAAGAGATCTGAACTTGTGAATTATACAGGCAGTGTTGGTCATAGATGAAAGTGAAATCCCTACTCAGCAGTCCCACAAAAAATTTCATGTTGTAAGTATTTGCTAATATGTGCTTAATTTGTGTCTTAGATTTTTTCTTATTGTGGGAGAAATAAATAACTGTCCTATAATTGATATTTACTACTTTGTACAGTTTTGTACTTTTCTGAAATTGAGCCTGCTAATATCTTTTAGTGGATCCTAGATATAAAGCATACCTAAGCTTTGTTCAAGAGATTTTCCCTATTATTGTGCAATAAGAAATGATGAGCAGGCAGACTTCAGAAAAACCAGGAAAGACTTGTATGGTCTGATGCTGAGTGAAGTGAGCAGAACCAGAAAAAAGTTGTACACAGTAACAGCCACATTGTGTGATGACTAACTTTGATAGACTTAGCCCTTCTCAGCAATGCAAAGATCTAAGACATCTCCAAAAGTCTCATGATGGAAAACGCTATCCACATCCAAAGAAAGAACTATGGAGTTTGAATGCAGATCGAAGCATACTATTTGCTCTTTTTTTCTTCTGTTTTGTTTTGTTTCCTCTTTCTTGTGGTTCCTCCTATTGGTTCTAATTCTTCCTGACAACATGACTAATGTGAAAATATATTTAATAGGAATATATATGTATAGCCTATATCAGATTGCACACAATCTTGTGGAGGGAAGTGGAGAGGGAGGGGTAGAAAAATTTAAAATTCAAAAGCTTATGGAAATGATTGTTGATAAATCAAAATAAATTTTTAAAAAAGGAATAAAAATAGGCAAATAAAAAAAACAATAAAAAAGAGATTTTCCCTGGTATTCTGGATATGGGCATAATGAACCAGAGTCTAACAAAAACCCTGAATCCCATCCTTTTGTGGTCAGGCTCTCCTATGACTGGACCCAGTCTGCTTGAGCCTAGAGCTAAAGCCTTCCATGAGATAAAGTCATCCTCTGGACCAATAGGTAACATCTCTGTTAATTCTAATCTTATTATACTCAATGTAACATTCTAGTTTTGGAGATATTTTTGGATCTGGACTCTGCCATTCAGTGTGTTAGTAATCCCTCCTAACTTTATGTCATCTTTAAATCTGATAAGCATACACAGGTTACAAATAGGACCATAGTCCTAGAACCGACTTCATAGGTTGTCTAGTCTAACCCCCTCATTTTATAGAAGGAACTCATTGAGATTAGGTGTCTTGACCAAAGGCACACAGGTATTAAGTGGCAGAGAAGGAATTCAAAATTGGGTCCATTGACTCCCAAGTTCAGTAGTGCTCTTTTCATAGCACCTACCTCCTAGTTATTGTGAGGATCAAATGAGATAATACATACACATCATTTAGCAGAGTGCCTGGTGCATACTAAGTGCTTAATAAATGCCTATTTCCTTCTTCATTCCTTTGTACCTTTCCTGTCTTCCTGCTTGCCTCTACCCTTCTCCATACGTTTTTTTCCTTGTCCAAGTCATTGATAAAAATATTAAATAGTGCAGGGGTAAGGTCAAGTTTTGAAATACCTTCCTAGAGATTAAGCAGCAACTGGGCGCTGATCCAGTAATGACGTCTTTGGGGGCTCTGGTCATTCAACCAGTTCTGAATTCACCTAACTGTACTATCATCTAGCTCAGAATTTTGAACACTCTGGCTCTGCCAGATACAGCCACAAAACTCAGGAGTGCTGCTGAACTAAATTAAAATGTAAGTGAGAAATATTGAACAAAATAAATAAAAATACAATAGAATATTGATAATGCTAACTAATATGCGGTTTTCTAAGCCAATACATGACTCAAAGATATCCTTAGCTCCTGTTTAATGGCCCCCACTTTTATTGGAATGGCTCCCATTTCTACTTTGGGCAGCTAGGTAGCAGAGTGGAAAGAGTGTCAGGCCTGGAGTCAGGAAGACTCAACTTCCTAAGTTCAAATCTGACCTCAGACACTTACTAGTTGTGTGACCCTGGGCAGGCCCCTTAACCTTGTTTCCCTCAGTTCTTCATCTGTAAAATGATCTGGAGAAGGAAATGGCAAACCACTCCAATATCATTGCCAAGAAAACCCGAAATGGGGTCACGAAGAGTTGGACACAACTGGAAAAAAAGGCTGAACAATAACAATTTCTATTTGAATTTGATAGCACTGGTCTAGTTCACCTATCTCGGAAGGATAATAAGAGGGGCTTTGTCACCCCTTTCTTGCTGCCTGTCTAGCTGTAGTCCTTTCCAATCAAATTCTAAGTTCCCTTCCTCTAAGAAATCTTAAGCCTGACACAGAATTCTATCAAATCAGAGAATCATAAATATTTGTATTAGAAGGGCACCTCAGAGATCATTGAGTTCAACCTCATCATTTACAGTTTAGGTAACAGAGACAGAGAAGTTTTTTTCTTAAAGTCCATAGTTAGTATTAGAATTTTAAGTAGAAAAGTTAGTGTCCGAATTCAGGTCTCCTGACTTGTCATCCACTGTACCACTTCCTTTATTATTCATTCCAAAACCCTACCAAATTCTAGCTGCCCCTTCATAGCATTTAGGGGATATAGCCTATGATAAAGTCCATATGCCCTCAATGGACCTCACCTAAATGATCCTGGACCTCATCTTTGTACTCTTAGTAGAGATAGCAACCCTAATATCATTTCCCATCCCATGCCTGAAAAACCACACAAGAACGTCTTACAGCAGATTTCCTACTTCAAAGACCTAAGTAAGCTGAAGCATAAATGAGAAAAATGCTAATATGCATACAGATAATGTTCTGTCAACCAATCATCAACAAGCATTTATTAAACTCCTACTTTGTACCAGGTGCTAGGCACAAGGCTAGGTACTATTTGTACTTATGCACTTATTCATATACTCGGCGAGATTTGTAAAAATGAAAACTTAATTTTCTGATATGTTTTTGTTTTTCTCCTTGTCTGAGTCTGCCTGCTTACATCATAAGAGCATAGACATAACTAACAATTTTTCTGCTTAGGGCAAGCAGCATGAAATATACCCTCTTTGGGTAAGTATATTGTCTCATGAGTTCAATCAATCAACAAGCATTTATTAGGCACCTGCAGTGTTTGAGACATTGTGCTAGGTGCTGAAGAGACAGACAAAACGGCTCCCTTACCTCAAGAGCTTAAATTCTATTTGGAGAGGTGTGTGTGTGTGTGTGTGTGTGTGTGTGTGTGTGTGTGTGTGTACATGCATATATACATAGATATATGCACACATATACATACATGTATATATGCATACAGACATGTATATATGCATTGATACATACATATGTATATACATGTAGATATATAAAATAAATATATAAATACAAGAGGGAAGAGAAAAGGTACTAGCAGAATGGGGAAAAGGAAAGGTCTCATATAGAAGGTGATGCTTGTGCTGACTTTGAAAGAAACTAGGGATCTATGATATGGAGGTGAAGGAGTGCATTGCTGGCATGAGGGGGTGGCCTATGTGAAGGCACAAAGATGGGACGTGAAACGTCATGCATTGTTGTTGTTATTCATATTTTGTTCTCAAAGAGGACAGATGACATCACAAGGGTGATATTCTGACTTGCACGTCAATTGGATTTAAGTGAGGCAGAGCTGCTCAAAGTCTTCAACCTCACTCTCTCCTCCAGAGTCATCAAAGTCCAGTTGCAAGACAAAAGTCAAGAGGACAGGTGATGGCCCAGGATGCAATGAGTGACCTTGGCCTTTCTAAATTAAGGTCTCTCCCAGATCTCAGTTTATCTGAGGCAACACCTATTCAATAACTGAGGGCTAGGTAAGTATTGAGACAAAAGATGGCCTAATTTACCTTCACAAAAGCATCAATCTGGGAGGAAAAGGCCCTCAGAGTTGTAGTATAAGGAGGACAATTTGGCTGAACTATAGCATGTATAAAGGGGAGTAATATATAAATCTGAAACAGAAATTTCAGGTCATTGGCACCAAGTTGCTGGGGAGGCTATTAGGCAGAGGATGGGTGAGGGAGGCGGGGATGAGGAAGAACTCTCACTTTAATATCCTGGCTACTAGCTTCCTATTTTAACTAATTTTTCTTGCTATTTGGTGTTAAATTCTATTTTTTTCTATTCTGCCAAAGGAACACCAGTGCTGTCAGGTTGGAACTGGGGCACACTCATGTGGCCAAAGGGTCAACTCACAACTCCTGGTTTTTGGAAGTCTTTTTCTTTAAGCTTGGTGGAATCTTCATCAAGTTTCCCTTAGAGGTAGCTCTTTTCTGGGCTTCATGGGATGGTCTCTTTGAAGAGTACTCAAAACTGCCTTGGTGTGTGTTCAACTCCAACTACAGATGTGGTTGTCACTTCTACTTGCTCCAGGGATGTCATTGCTGACTCTGTAGCTGATATAAATGGGAATTCTGAATCTTCTAACTTTTCAAAGTTCAAAAGGTCGTTACCTGTTCTCTGTGGGCAGAGAGACAAAACTCTCTTTTCTAGTTCCTTCTTTGGAGTGAATCATTCCTTGGAATCTTTTCTGCTTCTTGTTTTGACAGCCACACAACTGACTGGCTCTGAACTAGCTCTCTGTTTTCGTACATAGCCCCAAGGGGCATCACTGATTCTTTTTAACCAATCACAAGATATTTCCTATGTGGTGTCATCTGCTTTTATCCAATGACCCTAACCCCCTATGGTCCTTTCAAATTGATTAAAGACCTATTCGTGCCCAGTTTACTTTTGATTGATGAATCGATTGATTCAATTGAAATGTCTGGATCTTCAGTGATTAATTAGGGGTGGACTATCTCTCTTACACTCTCTTTTCAGCTAAACATTTCCTGTCCATAGCAAATCAACTGGAGTGCTTTTAGTAGAGTTAATAGTCCCAAATTCTGAATACCTCCTTAGTGACTTGGGGAGGTTCAAGTATTGTCTTTTTCCAGTGTTTGTTGACTGAATGTAAATGTACCCTAAATTTGGTACCTTTGGGACCAGAAAAAGCCCCAGTTGCCACACTACAGTTATAGCTCTGTAGGAATGTTATGTGTCCATATGCTTCTGTATTTGTGTGTACATGGGGGTACCTTTATACATGTAGGGATATTTGTCTTAAAGGGTCATTGTAGGTGTCCCCAACTAAGCTTATTTTGTTCTTGAACAACCAACCACCTAGCTTCAGTCTCCTCCCTTCAATCATATTCAAAGTCCATTTCTTCTAGGAAAGCTATGCTAATTAAGTAGGTCAGGGAGAAATTACCATCTTTCCAAACATTAACTGACAACTACTATCCCCCCAGAATTCTGAAACCTAGATTTCAGAATTCTGGGGGAAAGCTTCCAAAGAGTAAAAGCCATGTATTATTTTTAATATTTTGTATAATATAGAGAGATTTTATCACTGAAATGAGATATTGAATGTGAAAATGCTTCTAAAATTATAAAGTTTAGAAGTATGAGGTATTATAAAAGGGACAGCAAATTGCAATGAAATGGCAGCTAGGTGGTAAAGTAGACAGAGCACCAGGCCTGGAGTCAGGAAGATGAGTCTTCTTGAGTTCAAATCTGACCTTGGACACTTACTAGCTGTGTGACCCTGGGCAAGTCACTTAACCCTGTTTGCCTCAGTTTCCTCATCATAAAATGAGCTAAAGAAGAAAATGGCAAACTGTTCCAGTATCTTTGCCAAGAAAACCCCAAACGGGGTCACAAAGAGTCAGACACGACTGAAAAATGACTGAACAACAATACTGCAATGAAAAAAACAGGGAATTGGGAGCCATAAGATCTGGGTTCAAACTCCTGCTCTGCCACTTATCCCTCTGTGTCTTTGGACAAAAAAATTGAGGTCCCTCATGACCTCGTTTCCTTATCTTTAAAATGGTGGTAGTGGTGGTAGTGGTATTGAATTTCAGCTCTAGGTTTATGATCATTATTTTCAGTTGGCACACAAAGGAGATATGTATTTTCCAGTGTTTTTCTGAAGGCTGGTGTATGTTAGGTTGCTTGGGGGAGAAGTAGGTCTTTCCCTGATGCTTTTTTTGAGACAGATTGTGTGTGTGTGTGTGTGTGTGTGTGTGTGTGTGTGTGTGTGTTTTCAGTTGTTTTTTTCAGTCAGGTCCAACTCTCCATGATCCCATTTGGGGTTTTCTTGGCAAAGATACTGGAGTGGTTTGCCATTTCCTTCCCCAGCTTATTTTATAGATGAGGAAACTGAGGCAAACACAATTAAGCTACTTGCTCAGCTAGTGTCTGTATGTGTCGGTCTAACATTGAGTAAAATTCAGGGAGCTGAAGGACAAATCAAATGATACTTAGCTGTCCTACCTCAGGAAAAGGTGAGTTTCTGGAGATGCCTGTTCATAGCAGCACAAATGTCAATCACAGGATCATAGAGAAGGCCCAAGTAGAGAAAATGCTTTACCATATCCCTGCTATAATAATAATAATAATAATAATAATAATAGCATTAACATCTCACATTTGCTTTAAGTAAGGTCTTCAGAGAAACTATAGAAAGCATCTTAGTTTTCTTGAGCAGGATTTTCCCAACTAGTGACATAACAGAATCTCAGTGTTGGAAATGTGCTCAGAGGTCATCCTATCCAACCCAAATTTAAAAAGAAATCTCCTTTCCAACATCCCTCCAAGCTGTCATTCAGGTTTTCCTTGAAGATCTCCATGAGGAGGAACGCACTCCCTCCTGAGGCAGCTCATTCCATTTTTGGACAACTCATTATTAGGAAGTTGTTCCTTATATAAAAACTTAAAGTTTCCCCTTTGCAATTTATATCCATTATTCCTAATTCTCCCCTCTGGGGCCCAGCAGAACAAGTATAGTCTCTCTTCTAAGTGTCAGTCAGCTCTCATATCCCATCTCTCCCCTACCCCAACACCCCCAATCTTATCTTCTCCAGACTAAACAGCCTCAGTTCCTTTGACTGATTCTCATATCATGTGACAAGATCTTGATGTCCTTCATCACCCTGGTTGTTTTCTCCTTTGTGTTCTCCAGCTGTCAATGACCTTCCTGAAATGTCCAGTTTGTGGGGAGGGGTTTGCACAGAGTTTTCAGTGAGTGACCTGCCATTCCAGCCTGGTTCTGGGTTATCCCTTATAAAGGACCCTTCCCAACCAGGAGCACAGATTAGTTCTAGGATGGCCCCAGCAGTTACAGGCCTAGTTTGAATGAGGTTTAAGGATTTGGTTCAGTTTATAAATTCGAGAGCCAACCTGGACTAGTCTTAAAGTTGATTGGAGCCTCTAAGGTAGCCTGGGATTCAACTTTTCAACTGGTAGCAGGTAGGATCTCCTAGAGCCAAGGGTGTGCTGGAGCCAGCTTGAATGACTCCTGAAAGCTGATTATTAAATTTAGTGTGAGCATTTATACTTCATAAAATCAGCAAACACAACACAAATGATTTCTTCTTTTATGGATTGTCAAGACTTAAGAAGGGCAGTGCTGGGCTTGGAATCAGGAAGGCTTATCATCATGAGTTCAAATTTGGCCTCAGACATTTACTGGCTATGTGACTCTGGGCAAGGCACTTAACCCTGTTTGCCTCAGTTTCCTCAACTGTAAAATGAGCTAGAGAAGGAAATGACAAATTACTCCAATATCTTTGCCAATAAAATTCCAAATGGGGTCATGAAGAGTCAGATATGACTGAAATGACTGAACAATAAAGATTTAAAAAAATCATGGAGAAAATGTTAACTATGTAGATTAGATTGCAAAGTGTATCCAGTAGCTGGTGATTAAACATTTACTAGTATCTGCTTGCCTAGAAGTTTATCTACTATGTCTACCTTGATCTGAACCTAAACCTTCCTAGGTCAGTTCTACTATTTTGAGGATCCCTGCTGTGATTCACTAGCCAGTCTCAGTTTTATCAAGTGTAAAATGGGAATAATAATATTTTATTACCTACTCCACAGGGCTGTTTTGAGGAGAACACTTTGCAAACCTGAAAGGACTCTGAGAAGCAGCTAGTGTAGTAGGGAGAAAGTATGCCTTGAAATCAGAGATCTTTGGGTTTGAGTCACCCTACTGTCTGTGTGACCCAGAGCATTTACTTAGCTTCTCCATGATTTCCTAGCTCCTAAGACTACAAGTTGCAGCTGTTGATTTGCATTGGCAGAGGAGTTCCCTATACTAAAGAAATCACAGATGTAGTTTTTTTTTTTTTTTTAAAAAGTGCTTGGTAAGCAGGAGTTATTATTATTATTCTGGGAGGGGAAGTGGAAAGAGGCCCAAATTTTATCTAGCCTTCTGTTCAGTTTATTTGTCAGATTATCTATCTGCTCAGAAAGGATCGAAACTGTCTTGCTTTTGTATTTGCATCTCTAGTAGCTAGTCCAGTTTCTGGCTTATAATTAGACTTAACAAATGCTTATTGATCGATTGACTGATTGAGATACAAGACAAATATATAGCTTCTAGCTCTAGACTTATAATGCTATTACATAAATCACACTGGTAGGTAACAATGGTGAACATGTTCTGGCTTACTCTCCCAGAGCCATGGCAGCTACAGCTGACTCTTGGGGTTCAGGTCTGTTCTCTCCAATGACACAAGGACACCTCAAGAGGCTTGGAGCTTCTCTTTTCCTACTGCCTTTGGCTCAAATCCCCACAGGTTATTTTTCCCCACTCATAGGTGCCAATGATTAGTACTTAGTTTCATTTAACCATTTAACATCAATTAGCTTTTACAAGGGGATTAAATATCCCTTCGGTCCCAAAGTTCACATCTGAAGGTCTTTCCTTGCTCCTCTGAGCACTGATACTGAACTGACTGAAAAAACCATACTTTGGGATACCACTCTGCCTTTGCTTAAAATACCAAGGTAGGCAAAGAACCAGGCCTGTGTTCAAAGGGCCACATGGTTCCAGAGAGAAGGCCTGAAGTCTCTTGCCTTATAGTATTCATTGTCTTTCACAGGATGCCTTCATTAGAGGAATCAAACCACTAGAACACCTCCATGGAGGATAAAGCAAAGACACTAGCCAAAATTGACCCAGGCTTTTTTGAAGATGCCTCCAGTGGGGCTTTACAGCTAAAAAGCTTTTTTCTAATCACATAGTTAGCAGACTAAAACAAATTACAGAATGTCTACACATGTTCCATAATCTTTCTAAGTTACTTCCATTCCACACCATCACAACTCTCCCGGGAGCAGCATCTCCATGTGGGGGGACATCGTCAGAGGTACTCTGGGCATGTGCCAGACTCTCATTGCAGTAGTCTACTGGAAGAGCTCTTCCATGGAGGAGGGACTGTATTATTTTTGTCTTTGCATCTCTAGCACAGAGTACATAGTAGTGCTTAATAAATGCTTGTTGGTTGATTGAGGTTGGAATAGGGTAAAAGTAAGACAGGGTACTCATAGGTATTCAGTTCTGAATAGGGAACTACACTGGAGGCTTAGGGCACTATGGAAGATAGTAGAGAAAGGGAACGAAGACCAAAAAAAATCTCAATCTTCAAGGAAATTAAGTGTAATTTGTTTATAGTTTAATATACACATGTATGAATCCTACTTGTATAATACATAGATGTACATGTGCATATACATATATACTTACTTATACCTATATACTCCCCCTATACTGTACATATAATAACAATACCTATCATTTTTATGGTACTTGCTAGGTGCCAGGCACTGTACTAAACCCTTTACAATTATTATCTCATTTGGTCCTCACAACAACCCTGGTGGGTAGATGCCATTATTATCCCTATTTTACAGAGGAGGAAACTGAGGCAAACAGGTGAAGTAATTTGCCTAGGGTCACAGAGCTGGGAAGTATTTGATGCTAGATTTGAACTCAGGTCTTCCTGACTCTAGGTCCAGCACTCTATCCACTGTACCATCTATATATCTGTATATAGTATATATATATTTTCTACCTATACAATACATGTATGCATATAACATGGTATGTGCATATTTTCCCTCCCTATACTAGGCATATATATGTTTATATATAGTGTAGTATATAAATATTTCTCTTGCTTATGCTATGCATATACAATGCATGTATAGTAAATGCATATATATGTATATATGCAGTATAGGTAGGAATTCTGCATGTGATAGGTAGCATGTGTATTGAACAAGAGTGACTGCATTTGTTAGGAGGGCAGAGATGCTCACAATATATAATGAGAGCATGAATTTGTGTTGGTTTATACAGGTACTCCTACACGGAAACTCTACTTTGTCCATCTCTCTTTTGATATATGCATGTGTGTACATGGCTGTGAGATGGGTACTGTGCTTATGGGTCAGTGAGGGCTTCTCACCTTCTGACTCTGACAAGCCCTAAGAGAGAGGGAACAGTTCAGAGGGAACTGTTAGGGGTTCAGGCTGTGTTGACCTTGGGACAGAGAGTCACAGAATTAGAGCCAAAGTCAGAAGGGACCTTGAACATCATCTCCCTTTTACATCATCTCCAGTTGGCTTCAAGACTGAAGGCCTCCAGTGAAGAAGAATCCACTATATTTTGAGGCAGGCCTTTCCATCTTTGGACAGGAAGTGTTTTCTTTATATTGAAAGCCAATCTGCCTTTTCCATCTGTTGCTCTAGGGTTCTCTGTGCCCAAGGAGAGCCAATCAAATCCTCCTCCCATATTTTCAAATAACTTTCAAATATTTGAATACATCTAACATCCATCCCAAGTCTTCTCTTCTCCAGGCTAAACAGCTCCAGTTTCATGAACATAACTTTGTAATGCAGGGTTTCATGTCCCCTTATCGTGCTAGTTGACCTTTTCTGGAAGCTCTCCAGGTTATCAGCATCCTTGATCAATTCTATACAGAACACAGCTAGAACTGAACACAATACTTTAGATAGGATCTGACCAGCAAAACTATAGAGTGAAGCTATCACCTCAGTCATTCTGGGCATTGTGTCTGTTAATGTAGGCTAATGTCACATTAACTTTGTTGTGATATGACTCATTGAGCTGGTGGGCCCCTAAAAATCTCCAGGTGTTCTGTCTCCCAAACCTAATTTCTCCCTCCCTAATCTCTTGCTATAGCTTCCTTAATCTACAGTTGCTCATTTGCTTTAAAAAACAAAACAAACAAAACAAAACAAAATCCAAATATGGCAGTATTGAAGAGTGGAAAGAGTACGAGATTTGGGGTATAGCAGTATTGTAGAGTGGAAAGAGTACTGGATTTGGGGGCAGAAGACCTAAGCAAGCCTCTGAGTCTCAGTTTGCTCATCTGTAAAATGGGGATAATAATACTCTACCACAAGACTTATGGGGCAGCCAGTCATTCTGACCTATGTCTTGCCACTGGACTCTGATGACTCTGGAGGGGAGAATGAGGCTGTTGATTTTGCATAGCCCTGCCTCACTTAAATCCAATTCACTCCAAAGTCAAGACATCACCCTCCTGATGGCACTGGTCTTTCAGAATGAAGGACAAACAACAAAATGGGACAACTAGATGATGTAGTGGATAGAGTACCAGGCCTGGAGTCAGGAAAACTCAACTTCCTGAGTTCAAATCTGGCCTCAAACATTTGCTAGCTATGTGACCCTGGGCAAGTCACTTCACCTTGTTTTGCCTCAGTTTCCTCATCTGTAAAATGAGTTGGAGAAGGAAATGGTGAACCACTCCAGTCAGACATGACTGAAAATTGCTAAATAACAAAACAAGACTTAAAGGGTGTTTAGGAGGTTCAAATGAGAAAATGTAGGTTAAGTGCTTTGCAGACTTGAAAAAATGCTATAGAAATGTCTATTATTACTTTTTGCCTATGTGACCTTGGGCAACTAGCTTAACTTCTCTGGGCTTCAGTTTCTTAAGACATGTATAAAATGAGGACATTGGACTAGATGATCTCTGAGCTCCTTTCCAGTTCAGTCTTTGTCAGTCAGCAAGCATTTAAGTGCCTACTATGTGCCAAGCACTGTGCTAAGCATTGGAAATACGAAGAAAGGCCAAAGACAGTACCTGCTCTCAAAGAGCTTAGTCTGTGACATTATATACGTCCCTATTAAATTGATCTTATTAGATTCAGTCCGTTGTTCTAGCCTGTCATTTTTTGGAGTGAGAGAGATTTTGATTTTGTCATCAGCTGAATTAGCTTTATGTCATCAATTTTGATATGTCAACAAATTTGATAATAATTCTCTCTATGCCTTTATCCAAGGAAATAGAGCTGGACTTAGAACAGAGCCTTGTAGTGGTTTATTACAGCAGAATTCTTCACATTTTTTTTTTTGTGTGTTATGGACCCTTTTGGCCATCTGGTGAATCCTATAGGCCCCTTGTCAGAATAAAGATTGTTGCTTATATTCGTAATTGAGAGAAATGCTAAACTTTAGTTAGAGGCTAGTTAAATGGAGATGTAATCCTTTCCCTCATCTGAGTTCATGGACCCCCTGAAATCTATCCACTGACCCAGAGATCCTCTGTACCAGGGACTTCGCTTCAAAGTTCACACTGCACCATTAATCACTACTGTCTAGATGTGGTCATTCAACCAGATCTGATTTCGCCTAGCTATGCTGGCTTTCAGCCCATATCTCTCTACTTTGGAGGATGTTATTAGAGACTTCCAGGATTTAGGATCATTAGACTTAGAGTCAGAGGGAACCTTAGAAGTCATTCAGTCCAATCCTTCATGGAATAGATGAAGAATGGAGGCCCAGGAAGTGAAATGAAGCCCAAGGTCACAAGGGTAGTATAAAAACCAGAGTTGGGTTTGAACCCAGGTCTTTTGATCACAAATCCAGTATTCTTTCCACTGTTGGAAGGATCATCGGATCATCTAGATTGCTTCAGCATTCTTGTTTTACAGATGAGGAAACTGAGCCCTAAATGTTTAATTAATGTGTCACAGAGGTGGTGAGTAACCGAGTCAGGAGCAGAAGCCAGTTCCTCTGACTCTTCATTCCTTCCTTTTATCGTGACTCTTTTCCTTGTGCTGACTGTACTTACCTCTCTGTCAAATGCTTTTGTCAAATGCCTTGCTGAGATCCAGGCTTACTTTAGCTATAGTATTCTCATTTACCAATTTAATAACACTGTTGGAAAGGGAAATAAGGTTAATCTGTCACTACATGTTCCTGATGACTGCCTGAGCTCATAGTGATCACCTCTTGCTAATCCAAACCCTCATAAATATTCTGTTTAATGATGTATCCTGGAATCTTGTCAGGAATCAAAGTTAAATTTCACAACCTAGAGTTTGAAGATCTACTCTTTTCGAAAATAGGCTTATTTGCTTGTTGAATGTCATCCCTGTCCATTCTGCCCCCTATGTGTGAGTGTTACTCCCACCCCAGGCTCTACCCTGGGATCCCTTTTCTTCTCTCTGTGCACCTTCTCTCTTAGTGATCTCATCAGCTCCCATGGGTTCAACTTGATTATCTCTATGCAGTTGATTCCCAAATACATAGTCAGCCTCCATCTCTTTCTTGAGCTCCAGTCTAGCATTGTCAGCTGTCTGTCCTGGATGCCCTGCAGGTATCTCAAACTCAACACATCTAAAACAAAAGTTATCATACCCCCCCTCCCCTTCCCACCTCCAAATAGACTCCTCTTCTAAACTTTGTCATTTCTGCCAAGGGCACTACCATCCTTCAAATCAATCACTCAGGTATGCACCCTTCACATCATCTTTCAAACCTATCTCTTTCTCCTCTCACAAAGCCACTACTCTAGTTTACCCTTGTTACCTCGCACCTGGTTTAATGCAATAAATATCCAGCAAATTGGTTGCCCTATATCCAGCCTTTCCCTTTTCTAATACATCTTCCATGCAGCTGTCAAGTCGATATTCGGAAAGCACATGTCTGACCACATCATGACTATCACATGGTTCCCTATTGCCTCGAGGATAAAATGCAAACTCATCTGTTTGGTATTTAAAACTCTTTACACCATAGCTCCAAAATCTTTCCAGGTTTAATATGCTTTAATCTTCCTCATTCAGTCTACGGTCCTGGCAAATGGAGCTTGATGTTCCCCATCTATGATATGACATCTCCCATCTCTCAGGCTCTCATCCCAGACTTAGAATGCTTCTCCTCCCCCCATTCACCTCTCAGTTTCAAGGTTCATCTCAAATGCCACTTTTTGTATGAAGCCTTTCCTGATTCCCCCTAGTAGTTAGTTTCCAACACTCCACCCCACCCTTTATTATATTGACAGGTGTCATACTGGATAGAACACTGGGTCTGGAATCAGGAAAATCTGAATTCAAATTCATTCTCTGATATTTACTATCTGAGTGACCCTAGGGAAATCACTTAACCTCTGCCTGATTCAATTTTCTCAGCTGTAAAATGGGGATCATAATACCACCTGCTGTGCACCTGCAAAAGGATCAAATGAGATAATTGTAAAGCACTTAGTACTGTGCCTGGCACATGATGAGTGCTTAATAAAATGTTTATTTCCCATCCCCCTATTTATTTTTGAATCAGCTCACTATGTTTTTAATTACCATCTTTATGCAGATGACTGTAAGATTTACAAATCAATCCCTATTCCCTTTCCTGAGTTCCGGTCTCTCATTACCAACTGCCTATTGGAAATTTCAAAATAGATGTCCCAAAGGCATCTCAAATTCAACATGTCCACAACAAAAGTAATTATCTTTACCCCTCCCAACCCCCTAACTCTTCCTCTCCCTTTTCCTCTTCCAAAAACATTACCATCTCTGTTGAGGATCCTTTCACCTAAGTTCTTTGTTTCATTCACGATTTCTCACCCTCACCCCACATATCTAGCTGTCATTTTTGACCCTAGACCTTCTCTCACACTCCGACAGCCACCACCCTTAGTTCAGGCTCTCATCATCTCTCTCCAGGATTATTGCCATAGACTTCTAATTGGTCTCCCTACCTCAAGTATCTCCCCACTCCAGTCAATCTCTACACAGCTTCAAAAGTGATTTTCCTAAAGTGCTCCCTGACTCGATAAACTCCTGTAACTTCTTATTGCCTTTAGGATCAAATATAAACTCCCTTATTTGCAATTTATATCCCTTCACAACTTGGTCCTGACCTACCTTTCCAGTCCAATTACTCATTACTTCCCTTCACACACTTTACAGTCCAGTCAAACTGGCCCTATTGTTTCTCATATATGACACCATCTCATGCCTTTGCACTGGCTGTGCCCCATGCCTGGAATGCATACCCTCTTTGCCTCTAGATTGTGGAATCCTTAATTACATTAAACATTCAATCCTATTTGAAGTCTCTCCTGATTCCCACAAGTGTCCCCTTACCTCATATTTATTTTATAAGTATTTCACTTTTCAAAAAACAGATTTGGTCATTATCCTTTATTTTTACATTGCCTATATTTCTCTCTGTATAGCTCCCCTTCCCTTTCCTAGAGAGCTCTCCCTTATAATTCATATCTTTTTAAAGGAAGAATAAGAGAAAAAAAAGTTCCACAAAATCACATTGAAAAATATCTGATTTATACATAGAATCCACATGCATGGACCCCTGCCTCTTCAGTGAAAGGGTGGGGGAGGTGTTTTCTCATATTTTTACTTTAGGAACATGTTTTTCCTTTTCAATTTTGAAAATTCAGTTTTAAATTGTTTTGTGGTGGTTGTTCTATTAATTTACATTGTTGTAGCATATGGTTATAGTGTCATTGTGCATAATGCTTTCCTGGCCAACTTTCCTTACTATTAGTTTACAGGATCTTTCAATGTATGTGGTACATACCTGTTATTGACTGCCCAGATAGAATGTAAGCTCCTTGATGTCTGGGAGAGTTTCACATTTGTCTTTGTATCCTTGAAGCCTAGTATAGTGACTAGCAGATTATTGTTGTTTAGTCATTTTCAGTCATGTCTGACTCTTTGTGACCCCATTTGAGGTTTTCTTGGCAGAGGGACTGGAGTGGTTTGCCATTTCCTCTCCAGCTCATTTTTACAGATGAGGAAACTGAGGCAAACAGGGTTAAGTGATTTGCCCAGGGTCATACAGCTAGGAAGTATCTGAGGCTGGATTTGAACTTAGGTCTTCCTGACTCCAGGCCCAGAGCTCTATCCACTGCACCACCTAACTGCCTCGATTATATAGTAGACCCTTAATAAAGGCTTATTGATTGATTGCCTAGCCTGTAGTAGGTGTTTAATAAATGTTTCACTTCCCTTGAATCGAATTGAGAAATTCTAGAACACATCTGGATAATTGAATTTGCTCATTATCCTGCTTAATTGCCAGTTTTGGGATTTGCTTCCAAAGTTCATCATCCATTTTCTTCTTCTGGCTAGAAGGCCTGTAATATTTTCCCATCTCAATATCATTTCTATTTTTTCCCCCATTTACCCTCACCCAAATGATCTCCACCATGGTTTTATATCCCCATTTCATGGATTTTCCTAAAGGGATATCTCTTAGAGATAGCCGGTACTCCACTGATGACTCTTTTTATCTAATCTCTTCCTTTGGAATGTTCTACTCTTCCGTTGCCATATTCCAGCTGTGAGTCACCTCTCACCAAGTCTTAGTAATGACACTTTTGAGGTCAAATTCACTTTCTTGTGTTAAAATCTCAAGTGTCCCTTGAGACTAGGTTTACTCTTCAGAGCTATTAGCCACAGCTGTCGCCTCTTTGTCTCCACAACTCAGCAGGACTCTACCATTTTTATTTAACGGTGCCTACAATGAAAGAGTATGTATTCTGTGTGTGCTGGAAGAATCTGTGCCTTCTGAGTGTGTACTTTCAGTATAGGGACTCAAACCCAATAAAATTTGGGCTCCTTTGATACTAGATTTGGAGACTTTCAGGTTATTTCAGCGTTCTCATTTTGTTATGCTTTAGCATTGTTTAGAAAGTGTGGTCATGCCTCATATTGAGATAGAGTTAACCTTGGGCTTTCTTGTAGGCTGCTAGGTGTGCAGTGGATAGAGCTCTGGGCCTGGAGTCAGGAAGACCTGAGTTCAAACGAAGCCTCAAATACTTCCTAGCTGTGTAACTATGGACAAGTCACTGAACCTCTGTTTGCCTTGGTTTCCCCAACTGTAAAATGGGGACAATAACACCTACCTTCCACAATTGTGAGGATTAAATGAGCTAATATGTGTAAAGCACTTAGCATAGTGCCTGGCTATGCTATGAACAACATAACTGTTGTTGTTCATCTTTCATTTTCAAAGAGGATCAATGATATTTTGGGTGATGTCTTCACTTGCTTGAGAATTGGATTTAAGTGAGGTAGAGTTGTACAAAATCATCAGCCTCATTCTCTCTTCCTGAGTCAATGAAATCCAGTGGCAGGACAAAAGTCAAGATGACAGGATGCAGTGGGTGACCTTGGTGTCTTCAATGTCTGACCAAGCTCTAAGTGTTCCATAGAGCCTGCTTCAGCTGCCTTCACGGCTGTTGAAACAAACTGTTCTCATTTCCCCATGCTAGGTACTAGTCTTCTCTGAACACCCCATACATTCCTGGCACATAGTAGTTGCTATATAAAAATGCTTATTCCCTTTCCTTCCTCCTTTCCAACCCCCCCCCCCCCCCCCCCCCCCCCCCCCCCATGTCAGTAGAGTGGATGTTCTGGCTGTCTTTACCAGGATGAAAAGTATGGGCTCATTGATAACTTGTACTGTACTGTTTCTTCAGGATCACCTTAGATAAATTTGAGAAGCTCACCACCAGGTTGGCTCTAAGGTAAGGAATTTTTCATCCATAATCAGAACCATAGCTCAGGTGGTACATCATGGCCTTTCTTCTGGGTGATGATATCCAGGTGGCTCTCCAACCTCCCAACTCCACACTTTATGGTCCTTTTCTAGTCCTGTTCTGTGGCCCCCCCAGGCATCCCTAGAGGGGACTGCCCATGCTTCCTCAGGTGGTTTGGAGCTTCTACCATTGGTGGTCCTATCACCATTTGCACCCCTCTTCTGGAGCCATGTGCCCCCACCAACTTCCTCTACTTACTCCAACTGAATTTTGTTCTGGCACAAAAATAACTAGGTATAGTTAGCTAGCTATCCGTGTGGACATGATTAAAGAAACTGTGAGTTTTGAAATTTATACATTTTGTGACCAGTTCAAACTGGCTCACTAGATTTTATTTTTCCTCTGTTAAATTTTATGTAAGAAAAAAATCATTGACAGACAGGCATGAAAGTCCGTTTACAAGATTAAATGCCTTCTTCTTAAAGAAAGTTTTATTATTTCCTTTTGTTTTCATATTACAATCATTTTTGGATATATTCTTCCTCCCCTCTGACCTTCAATGTGCCTTCCTTTTAACAAAGAAAAAGTTAAATGAAATTGGCTGACACAGCGAATGTTTGACAACATATGGAATATTCCATACCCATAGTTCTTATGTCTCAGGAAAAAAAAAAACCCAAAACAAAACAACGGAGTGTGCATTTCCTAATTGGTCTCCTTGCCTTCAGGGGCACCTAGGTGGCACAGTGGGTAAGATAAGAGTGCTGTGCCTGGACTCAGGAAGACCTGAGTTCAAATCCAATCTCTCAGATACTTACTAGCTGTGTGACTCTGGGCAAGTAGCCCGTAACCTTGTTTGCCTCAGTTTCCTCATCTGTAAAATGAGCTGGAGAAGGAAATAGCAAAACCTCTCTAGTATCTTTGCCAAGAAAACCCCAAATGGGGTCACAAAGAGTCAGATATGACTGAAAATGACAACAACAACTCCTTGCCTTCAGTCACTACCCTCTCTAATTCATCTGCCCAAGTGATTTCCTAAAACAAAGGTCTGACCATGTCACTCAGGAAGCTACAGTGGTTCTCTGTTGCTTCCAGGATCAAATATAGATTCATCTTTTGGACATTTGAAACCCTTTACGACCTGGTTTCAGACTCCCCTTCTGGACTTAATCCATATACTTTAGTCCCCTTCCCTCATTCTGTATTTGGGCCAGACTGGCTCAGTGTTGCTTTGAGAACATGACATTCTGTCTCTTATCTCCATACATTTGCACAAACTGTTTCCCCAGGGTTGGAAGACACTCCTCACCTCCATCTCGTAGCATCCCTAACTTTCTACAAAGCTCAAGTCAAGTGCTATCAAGTGCTAAAATAATGGAAATGGGGCCTTTCCTGATACTTCCCTCTCCAAGCTGTTAGTAGCCCCTTCCCCAATTACTTTATATTTTGTATCTACTTATGATGAGTAAGTATCATTTCCTTGGATAGAATGTGAGCTTTTTGCTGACAGGAACAATTTAAATTTGTGTTTGTTAACCCAGTTCCAATCTAGCACAGGGCCTGACCCTGTGATTTAATCTTCATGATGTTTTTTGATTGATTATTACTTTATTAGGTACTTGTTTTACACATTTCCAAATTGTTTTATATAATGGCTGTACCAATTCACAGCGGTACCACAACATCACATTCATTGGTGTGCCTGTCATCCTGGATCCTCTCCAATAATATTTTCATCTTTTGTCATCTTGCTTGATTTGCATATTGGTTGAAACCTCAGTGTTGTTTTAATGGGCTTTTCTTTCATTATTAATGATTTAGAGTAATATTTCATGGTCGCTGATAGTTTGCAATTATAAAAACTGTTTGTACATATCCATTCCCACTTATGTAGTGGTAAGATTAAATACCTTCTTTATGGCCTAGCTGTGGTCCTTCATCCTCTGGCCAACCCAGTAGTGATTAAGCTTCCTTTTCTCTGAATTGCTTTAGCATTTAGAGTCTTTAACCACACAATTTAGCACTTAACTGTGCAGTCTTTTGGATTATACTTTAATTGTTACATATGTGTTAGTCTCCTCTCTTCAGCTAGACAGGGAAGATCCATGAATATTGAGAATGTGTCATACTTCTTCTGTATCCTCCTGGCACCTAGCAGAGTGCAGATCTCTTAATACCAACTGGAAAAATACTTGGTAACTGACTTAAGGAAAATTTGAGAACAAAGAACCTAAAATGCAAATATTCAATAAAATAAAATATTTGAATGCTAAATAATAAAAATAACTTCAGTTCTATTGGGGGAGGGGGACATAAAGGAGGTATATGCAGTTTGGAACTGTTATTTAATTGGTGTAGACTAGAATTCCCTGATTCAGAGCAGCAATTTCTCTGATTTAGTCTTAGAGAGTTGTCTGGTGGAACATAGTCGAATCACGAAGACTCATTTTCCTGAGTTCGAATCTGGCCTCATACACTTACTAGCTGCATGACCTTGGGTTAAGTCACTTAACCTGTGTGCCTTAGTTCCTCATCCGTAAAATGAGTTGGAGAAGGAAATGGCAAACCATTCCAAGTATCTTTGCCAAGAAAACACCAAATGGGGTCACGAAGAATCAGACATGACTGAAATGACTGAACAACTGAGAGGTTAAGTGACTTGTCCATGGTCCTTCATCTAGTATGTGCCAGATGAAGGATTTGAATTAGTTATTCCTGATTGATGAAGGAGCTAGGTGGCTCAGTGGATAGAACACTGAGTCTGGAGTCAGGAAGACCTGAGCTCAAATGTGACCTTAACTAGCTATGTAACCCTGGGGAAGTCACTTAACCTCTGTGTGCCTTAATCCACTGGAGAAGGAAATGGCAAACCACTCCAGCATCTTTGCCAGGAAAACCCCACGGACAGTATTGGTGTGATATGGTCCAGGGACAGGACTGAACAAATTCCTGACTCCAAGTCTATGTCCACTAGAGTGGCCTCTCAATTCTATATTTTGGTCAAGTAATGGAAATATTTCTAAATTAATATAAGATGAATTATATAACACTTACGGTAAGCATTTGTTTATTCAGGAAGATGTCTTTAAGTTTGCACTGATTCTCTGGTGACAGAAAAAAAACCCCACACCGAGACAGCTAACTAGTAATTTGCTTAATGATAAGAAATGTTCCTTAGGAGTTTAGGTTGTATCCATGTTTTTCCTTTTTCTTTTTGGTCTGGACCTGTGACTACCACTTGGGAAGCCCAGATATGGAAATTTACTCCCCTAATAGAGAAGCGGCTCATCTGCGGTTTAGTCTCCCATAGTTTCGTAGGGCACTGAGAAAGGCTAAGTGAGCAAACACAGCCAGTGTGTTACTTCCAAAAAAAAAAAAGGGCAAGAAAAATAACATGCAAAACACTGAACTAAATGGTTTACGTATAAAGAATGTTCCAGAATTTTTGCCAACTGTTCTTAAAGGGTGGTGGTAGTTATTCTGTTAATTGTAATGAATGACTTGTTTTTATTTAGGTATTCACCTGGGCACCCAGGGAACCCCAACTCAGTTTGGTCTGGTCTGGTCTCTACCAAACGGAGAATCGAACAGTTACTTCTGCGTCGTGTCATCAATTCTCGCTAGGTCACAAACGTCCCCACCATCACACGTTTCCCCCGATGGTGGTGAGAGGAGCCAATGTTGTGTTATGAAAGGGCTCCCTTTCCCCTCCCTTATCGGTTCTAGGAACGCTAAGGAACCTCCCTGGAAAGTGCAAACAAGTCAATCCGGCCTGATTCTGCTGGGGAGAGATGAGAAGAGAGGAAAGCAAGAGGCTGGTTAGCCTTCCAGCCACCCCCGCCTCCCCGATCACCCCTCCCCCCCGCAGCTGGCCACCAGCCCAGGTCCAGCCCGGTGGCCTGGGCCCCTCTCCCATCCGAGACACAGAGTTTCTGGCTTTCGTCCTGGCCCTGAGCCTCGGCCCCATACTCGGGGAAGGAAACGCCTAAGCACGACCATTATTATTCTTTTCTTTTCTTTTTTAAACACAAAACTAGACAACCAACTTTGGTCGGGTTTGTGATTCAGCCAAAAAACAACAACCCAACACTTTGCTTCGGTTAGGGGGTTCGGCAAACGAGCACGCCTCCTTCCGAGTTTTGGCTCCCAGTGCGGGCAGGTTTGGGCTTATGTTTCAGCAGAAGGGGGGGGGGGGGGGGGGGGGGAGGGGAGGGGGCCGAAGCCGAGCGTGCGGCGCATGTGCAGGAAGAGCCGGGAGAGCCAGCACTTATTGAGCACCCGCTGTGTACCCGGGGCCGAAGCCCGGAGCTGCTCGGGGGGACGTGTGGACGAGCCGCCAACAGCGTGCGTGCGTGTCCGGAGGGAGGAGGCGTGGATCTGGCTCGCGCGGGGCGGGGAGGAGGAGGAGGAGAAGTAGGAGGAGGAGGAAGGCTGGGGAGCGGGGAGCGGGGAGGGGGAGAGGGGTGGGTTGGGGGTGTGTCTCCCGTCCGCTCCCTTCCCGGGGCGGGAAATCCGGGCCGGGTTGTGGCCGCGGCCGCGTACGTGAGCGCTGTGTCCCGGGGAAAGGCTGGCCAGGTGGGCGCGCACGGAGCCAAGGCGGGCGGGCTGCGCGGGGCCGGGCCGGCGGCGCTGGACGAGCGAGGCGAGCAGCGCGGTAACTTCCCACGCCCGCAGGACCCCGGGAGGGACGCGGGCCCGGCGTGGCTGGGGCAGGGGCCGGCGGGCGCGGGGGTCGGGGCTGGGCTGGCGGTGAAGGGGGGGCGATGCGGCAGTGCACCCGACGGGCGGAGAGGTGGGGGGGGGTGCATGCCCGCTGCTCCGTCCCCTGCTTATCTCTCTTTGCTCCCCGACCCCCTCCTCCCCCTCCCCCCTCCTCCCCTTCTCCCCCTCCTCCCTAACTTTGCGCCCCTTTTCTACCCCCACCCCCGACGGCTGGCGTTCAAGGGCGCCTTGTGCCTCCGCTACCCCCGGCCCCCGGCGCAGCGCTCGCTCCTCCCGCCCGCTGCTTTCAATCTCCACCCACCCACCCTCCGGAGCCTGGCTTCTGGATGCCTCCCGTCGCCGGTCCCACCCTCCTCTCCCGCCCTTCTCCTCGGCTCGGGGTCCCCTCCCCGCCCCCCCTCGCCCCTTCGCCGCGCTCCCCTCCAGTCGTGCACGGTTTTCTTCTTCCTCCCCGGCGCCTCGACTCTCCGGAGAGTTATTGGCCGGCCCGGTGGGGGCCTGGGAGAAGGGAGTTTGTGCGGTGGAAACATGATTGGAACCGCAGAATTCGCCTCCGCTCCCTTATAGGGGGAGACCCTCCGAGTTGGAGGTTTTTAACTCCTTCACCTTGGGATTGGCTCTGAATGTGGTGAAGGGTGGGTGGAGGGAGTGCGGAGTGTGTGCGAGTCTCGCTGTTTTCCCTGCAGGAGCAGGCAGTTTAGACCAGCTAACCCCCGCTCCAAGTGGGCGGGGAACGTTTTGACCGGGCAGGCCGGGCACATTCCCATGATATTAGACCACTAAGGCACCGAGGTTACAGTGCTGCCCACCGCTTTCTGGAAAAGAGCAAAAAGTCCACTCCTTCAGTCCGTCATCTATAGGTCCTGAATAGATAAAGCATTTATTAAGCACACTGTGCAAATAGACACTCCTGAGAGCATACTCTGGGCAGAGTTCTGGGTAGGGGAAATGGAAGGCCTGGTTCCTATTGTCAAGGAATTTACAACTTCAGGTTCTGAACAAGCCCGCTCTGCTCCAATATTTATAAAGTGCCTACTATGTGTTAGGCCCTGTGGGAATACCAAAAAAGGATTAAAAATCTCAACGTTTAGGAGTGTACACTCTGGTTGAGGGAGACTAGGGAATGGGCATTTATTAAGAGCCTACTATGCGCCAGGCACTGTGCTAAGGGCTTTATGAATAGTCTCATTTACAAGACACTACAAGTGCTGAATGCATAAATAACTGTTAAGGAAATTTTAAAAAAATAATAGTGGGGTGGGTTTTACCAAGAAGATTTCCAGGAGGAGGTGAGTTTTGAAAGGTACACAGACTGGGAGACCAGATAGATGGAGGAGATGGTAAACACATTTGCCTTTTCATCAACAAGCATTTCTTAAGCATGCATTTATTAAGCACCTAATCAGTGCCCAGCATGTATTAGGCTTGGAGGATACAATGATAAAAATTAAAGTTTTTGCTTTCAGTGCATTTGCATTCTTTTGGGGGAAGGACAGGTGCACATATAGGAGTATAGAAAATACAAAGTATTAAATAGAAAGTAATTGTGGGGGGAAGCACTAGCGACTGGGGGGAGAGGATTAGGAAAGGCCTCATGGAAAGAATAGAAGGTCCATTCATTTATTTAACAGGTGGAGGGTTCAAAAGCAGTATTAAGGCATAGTTCCAATACTTGAGGAGCTTGTAATCTTATTGGGGAGACAATAGGTAAAGCAGTTAATTAGCACTAACTGGCACTATAATTAAATGCTAAAACATTGCTGCCAACATATGTGCAGTAGCAGTTAAAGGAAGTGATTGATCTTTATAGGTAAAAAAAAAATTGTCAAGTAATGCCTCTGTTTTCCAGCAGTTAAACAAATTTTTGAATTCAGCAAAAATAGGTACCTACTGTATACAGAATACTACATCCTAGGCATTGGTGGGAGACACCAATATACATAAGACAAGTTCCTAGCCTTCATGTAACTTATAATAAGTGAATATAGCACCTATGTATGTGATCTCTCCCCTTCCAGATCTAAATCAATAAAAGTATAAATTAAGTAACTAATGCAAAATAGAATGTTAAGAGTGACAAGAGGCTTGAAGTAGGTGAGATGTAAGCTGGGTCCTTAAGGATAAGTGAGATTTCAGTAGGTGTAGGGAAGAGGTTGTTCTTGGCGTGGATGGGTCTTGTGCAGGTGGAAATAAAACACGGCTTCTTTGGGTGACTGGTGAAGAGACCACCTTGGCTGTATCAGAGGGTGCCTGTTGATGAAGTACTTTGACACTAGATTGAGAAGGTCCTTGAATGCCAGACTGAGATGTTGAACTCTGTAGTAACAATGAGCCATTGAAGGTTGTGCAATATATGGGACCAAGTATAAGAGGAATAAGCATTTATATAGCATCTGCTATGTGTCAGACACTGTGCTGAGTGCTTTACAAATATTATCTCATTTGATTATCATAACAACCCTGGGGAATAGGAAATATTATTATTCCCATTTTATGTATGAGGAAACCAAGGCAGACAACTTAAGTGACTTGCCCAGAGTCACATAGGAAGTGTCTGAAGCTGGGTTTGAACTTACATCTTCCTGACTCTTGTCCTAGCTTCTGAACTCTGGCTCATTTAAAGAAATTTTTTTTTTAAATAGGAGTTGTTTGTAGGACATTCCACTGAAGACCTCTGATGCTTCATTGTGGCTGGGAGGTGACCCTGGATTCTTGAAGGCTTTACTAGGGGAGGAATTTAAGTTCTGGGTGGTACTACTAAACTGGAAAGTACTGCCCAATGACAGACTGTATACCTGTCACCCAAAGGCCAGCTACGTTTGGGGAGGCTCAATACCAGTTGACAATAGGAGGATGTAATTTTTAAAATTTGTGACAAGTCATGAAGTATCTTTGAGGGCAAAAAGGGGTTACCATCTGCCTTGACAGAGGATCTTCCTGCATTGGAAGAATCATTGATTCTTGTATTGCTTTTAGGACCAATTAAAGCAGCAAGATCTTGGAAGCAACCAAGAAGGATGGAGGCTATTGTAATATTCTGGATATAAGATGATAAAGCCTTGGACTAGGGTGAAGATTGTAGAAATGGAAAATAAAGGGTGAATTTGAGATATTAATGGCAAGAGAAAATGGTAACAATGTTGGGGGCAGGGCAGAGAACAAACATGAGTAGAAATTGGTTTCAAACTTGGGAGACCAAGAAGGTGGAGTTACTTTTGGTGGTAGTGGGGAAATTAGGAAGATATGTCTATTTGGGGGAGGCATGATTGACTTTAGTTTTAGAAGTTTCAGCTGTTTGGCAAAGCATCTATATGGAGAGAAATGTTTATTAGGCACTAGGAGATGTCAGCTTGGTGAGAAGACAGAATTGCAGATGTCGATTTTTGAGTGGCATTTAAACCATATGAGTAGTAGATGAGCCCTAGAAGGGAATGAGCTATGTGGGATAGTCCAACCCAACTCAAAACTCACCAGGACCAGATTCCACCTTGCATGACTCCATTGCCCTTAGCTCCAGTCCAAGGCTCTGTGTCAGCTCCCAAAAGATACACCTGGCTGAGACATGGGGTGAGGTAAGAGTAGGAAGGTTAAGTTGGAAAGGAGGGGAACCTAGGGTCAGGAAGGTCAGCAACTGCAATAGGAGTTGGGCTTTCCTGGGAGTAAGTTGAGTTATGTGTTTGGAAGTAGATTGGCTTTAGGTGATCTTCGCTGAGTCCTCAGCATCCCAAAATTCTTTTTTTTTCCTTTTTGTTTTTTAATTTTTAGGCAGTTGAGGTTAAGTGACTTGTCCAGGGTCACACAGCTAGTGTGTCAAGTGTTTGATCTGAGGCTGGATTTGAACTCAGGTCCTCCTGACTTCAGGGCTTCTATCCACTGTGTCACCTAGCTGCCCCCCAAAATTCTTAATGTATGCTTGCAGACCAGTGAGAATGGTTCCGTTTGACCCTGTCTTGAAGATGAAAGGGGAAGTGGAATTTGGAGATTTGGGGACAGGAAGGGACTTGGTCAAAGGCAAAAGTTGGTGGGGAAAAAAAGAAGTTATACTCTATGTAATCCTTGTTCCTTTTGGTCTTTGATCTTGAAGGTATCCAGTGAGGGAATGGTGTGAGTAGACTAAGTTATATCAGTATATGTATGTGTATACATATGTCTCTGCGTATGTGCATGGGTGTGTGTATATGTATGTGTATATGTACACATACTTATATAACATATACACACATTTATATGTGTACATACCCACTCATATGTGATCTATGGGATTAGTAGAGTGGGAACCTAATTCACTAAATTCACTAAAGACTTGTAGTTAAGGCATATTGAGTTTTTTCCTTTATCCTCTTTTTAAGATTTGAGATTCCTCTATTGGACTTGGCACCCCACCTAGATTGAAGGCGTGGGAAGGAATCCTAGGTCTAGGAAACACTGGGTTCTCTCCAGAGCCGGTGTCCTTCCTGTTCCACACTGTTTGCTTATGATCTGGGATTGGGGTGACCAGTGGCTTAACACACAGACAGAGGGGGACTGTCCTTCCTGTGGCCCAAGCTCTGCCAACCCTTCACTAGGTTGATTTAGCATTGCTTAGTTGCTTCCTGCAGTCTCAACTTGCAACATCGGAGAGTTGAGGGTTTGGGGGGGATGTGTTGTGTGAAAAGATTGCAGAGTTGCAGGATGAGCAACATGCTATACTGTTATGGGGTTGGATATGAAGCTGTGGCTACTAATCCTCTTTTCTTTCTGAGGGCAAGGACCGTGAATTATCAAGTGAGAACTCCTTCCCACAGTCATATGTTACTCACTATTACGAAAAAAGTATTACGTGGATGGCAAGAAATATAAGTCCTACTGGATTATTCACTGTTAAGGGATTTTCATTCCTGTTTGGGTGTCTGCTATTTTTAAAGCTATTCTTCCTAGGTGTCGTCAGAGATGCAAAGGAAGAAGACAAGGACCTTACCCTCCATGAGCTTACAGTCTAGTTTGGGTCACATTGCACCCTGGGACTCAATTTCCATATCTGTAAAGTGAACAGGGTGGGGTGGATTATTTCTAAGAGAAGGATTCAATGATTCTACTAGTAAGTGCCTGAGGACAGTTTTGACTTTAGGTCTTCCTGACTCCAGGTCCAGTGCCCTAACCACTGTGCCACCTAGCTACCTTGTTGGGGAATGATGGGAAACAAGATTGGAAAGGTAGGTTGAAGCTGCATCATAGAGGGTGTTGAATGTTGGGTTAAGTTTTATTTACGTTATCTGGTAGGCAATGGGAGGACATTAGAAGTTCTTTAGCAGAAAAGTAACATTTTGAAAACTGGCCAGAGAGGGAGACGAAGAAGGAGAGGAAGAGAAAGGGAGGAAAGAAGAAGGGGGAGAGAAAGAGATATTGATTGTGTAGGATTGATTTGTTGGAACCAGATCAATGGAACACTAATTCTGAGCCATTGGCTGAGATTTTTGTAATGTTTTTGGTTTGGAATTTTCCATTGAAGTGATCATTCTGGGGAGATTTGACCTGCACTTTGCATTTTAAAGGATACCTCTTGTGTTTTGAGGTTACCCCCATTTTTTCTTTCACATGCTAATATAAATGAATCTTGTCATATACTGACTCTGATGTCATTCAGTTGCTTGGTGTGTCCAGATTGCTTTGCATTACATTCCCAGGCAGTGGTCACAAGGTGTGAAATGCACCTCTCGCCCCTTCTAGGATGAAAGAGTGAAATCAGGAAGGATGATTGTATGGCCATCTCTCTATATCCCTGAGAAACTGTTTCAGTTACAGGGTAAGATATATACAATTACATAAAGATTCAGAGTTTCTTCAGGATATCTGATTTAACCCCAGGTTATTTCTGGTCTGAAAGACTTTCAGGAAACCAGGTTAATTCTGGTTTGTAATCAGGCTAGTTTAGTGTGGAATTGCCATGGCTGTCTAGAGAATCAAAATCTTTGCCATGGCTCTGGAACTGATATCATCATCTCCCAAGTACCCTACAGGTCAAAGTGATTAGATAGAGACACATTGTTCATGCTGCCATATGTAAGGCAGAAAAAACTAGAATTTTGAAAATTGGGTTTTTAAACATTTTCATCAGAATACCTTTTGTTAATTACTTTAGTTAAAAATACACTAACAGTTATAGAGACAGAGTATAAAGATAGATTACTAGGAACCAACATGGGTTCATTAAGAACAAATCAATGCTACACTAACCTCATTTCTTTTAAAAGTTTTCAAGGGCCTCATTAAATTGATAAATTAGGGGAGAGACTTAGCATTTTGATTTTAACGAGGTATTTGACAAAGTCATGTTTTTAGTCATAAAGATGACTAAATACATGTGGGCCAGCTGATAGTATCCTTAGGTCAGGATCAGCATCTGTGCATTAACTATTTATAGTTTTTTTTTTAATGTATAGCTTCTTAAGTTTTTCTTTGGCTCTTTTAGTTAAACCAAATATAGGAGTTAGTAGCTATATGCTGATTCATCACATTGACAGGGAAATGAATTACTTTGAGCAATGGATTGCCAGTGTAATAGGCAAGTAAAGTCTTAGGCCTGGAGCTTTTATCCGTCCTACCATCATTAGGTTGTTATACTTGGGCCCCTTCTTAGTTGTTGACTCTATTTACATATGTTCCCTCTTCCCTCTCCCCCTTGGCTTCCTTCTTACCTATGTTCCCTCTTGTTCATATCTCATGGACTGAGGCCCAGATTCTTCTGCTTTTCAAGGTGACAATTAGTTAATCTAATAACTTCATGGAGAAGGATCTATTATCTCCTAGAATCCTCCATTTAATTCCTAGGTAGCACATGCACGTTATAATTAGGGCCTTTTAGAGTCAATCACTAATTGATTTGGCTTTATTATCATATTATCTTGTATAAATTAAACAGAAAAACAAAAAAAAAGTATGTCAGTATAGCTTGATAAAAAAAATTTCGCTGGCATTGATTGAAAAAAATATAAAACATAATATGGCTCTTCAAAAAAACTTACTTTTGGGGGCAGCTAGGTGGCGCAGTGGGTAGAGTCATGAGGACCTGAGTTCAAATCCACCCTCAGACACTTGACACTTGTCATTTAACCCCATTGCCTATTGCCCACCCCCAAAGACTTATTTTTGAAGAATATCATGATGCCAATAAGTTGGTGATATCTTTATTAGAGGAATTCAGTAAAATATACTCAAAAGAATGTTGATTAACAACTCTATGTCAGGAAAGAGTGGTGTGTCTCTGGCAGAGTGTGATGGGACTCTGTCTCTGGTCCTTTCTTGTTTGACAGTTTTATCACTAACTCCCTGAAAAAAGTTCTGCTTACCAGATTGGCACAGTAGACAGAAGGTTGAAAAGGCTAGTTAATGACATCTTGGAGATGGTTGATGTGTTGGATGACTGAATCAAGATGCAAAGTGATCCCTGTAGAATGGAATCCTGGGTCAAAATCAAGAAGATGGAATTGAGCAGACCTAAACAGAATATATCCAATTCATGTGGCATAGATCTGAGAGAAATGCTCATGTCTAGATCACGAGAAATAATAGTCATATGGCATTCTTATTTTGGTCATCCTACACCTGGTTTATTGTGTTGAATTCTGGGATACATATTTTAAGAAGAAAATGAACAAAGTCCAGAGGACAAGAAGTCTGACACATGAGAAAAGGTTAGAAGCGCTGGGAACGTCTAGAAGAAAAGGAGTTGGTGATTAACTTCATGTATTTGGTAGATTGTCTTGTAGAAGAAGACTCAGAATTGTAGGCTGTCAGAGCTGGAAGAGCTCCAGAGGATGAGGTTAGGACCAATGGGGGGATGCTGACATAAAGTAAATTTCCTCTCAGTATAAGGGAAAAAAGGCTTAAAGTAGATCATCAGAGAGATGAATAACTAGAAAAGTAAGTGAGATGGTCATGTAGTAAGAGACAAGGATGACTGATGGAAGGCTTGCATGTCTAGAACTCCCCTAGCATATTGGATGCACTGTGAAGGGCATGGACCAGCATTACACAGAATGAGGGGGTACCCATACCAATTAGATCACAGATTTATCAATATATAGAAGTATAAAGAAATGTGTCATTACTAGAACTGTTAGGAAAAAAAGTGGAAAAAGAGCTATTCTATGAGAGAATTCTATATTACTGGAGGCTGGGTTATCACCTGTCAGAAATATTGAAGGGAGTCCTCCTTCATTGAGTAGCAGCTAGTCTAGACCTAAAGTAAGGTCTCTTTGAATTCTTAAGGTTCTCAGAATGTAAGATATGATCGTGTTGATTGGTATCACTAATGAGGCATTATAGATTCTAATTATATGGTGTCTATGACAATGTATTTATATGACATTTTGGGAAAAGATTTCAAAACTAGATAAGCCATGAACTGACTCTTCAATAAAAACATTTATTAAATGTCTACTATGTTCAGGGCACTGTGCTATGTGCTGGAGATACAAAGACAGAAGTGAAATTGCCTCTGCCTTCAAGGAGCTTACCATAATAGTTAGAAAAACTGAGTGATAATGTAGACAGAATACCAGCCTTGGGGTTAGGTGTCTAGGTGTGATTTTGGGCAAGTTGCTTAACGTCTCACAGCCTTGGTTTTCTCATTTGTAAACTGGTAATAGATGGCTTAGTGGATCGAGCTGTGGGCCTGGAGTTGGGAAAACCAGAGTTCAAATCCAGCCTCAGACACTTACTAACTGTGTGACCCTGCGCAAGTCACTTAATCTCTGTTTGCCCTACTCTAATACACTGGAGAAGGAAATGGCAAACCACTGTAGTACCTTTGCCAGGGAAATCCCAAATGGGGTCACAAAGAGTTGGACACAACTGAGTTGACTGAACATCCTTGATTGATTGATTATCCATCCTTCTGTGGAAGGACTTTGGTAATGGGGAGCACATAACCTCCTTGGGCAACCTGTTTCACTTTGGACAACTCTCATTTTTAGGAAGTTTCTCACATTTTAGGAAGGACTTTGATGAGTTTGAGAGTGTCCAAAGGAAGGCTGCAAAGATGGTGGAGGAACTTGAGTTCTTGCCAGATGAAGATTAATTGAAAGAACTAAGAATGTCTTCTAGACTGAAAAAGAGAAGACCTGGGAGAGTGTGATTGATAGCCGTAGTCAGGTATTTGAAGGGCTGTCATTTAGGGGGGATGGCTTAGACCTATTTTGTTTGGCTCCCAGATCTGAACCTAGGATCATAGATTTAGAACTGGAAAGAATCTTAGAGCCCATCTCATTCAATCCCTTTATTTTATACTTGAGGAAACTGAACCTCAGAAAGATTCTGTTGACTTGTCCAGGATCATAGAGAGATGGTAAAGGTTGTCAGAGGTGGCATCTGACTCCACGTCCATTATTCTATCCACTCTGCACCTTGCCTCCAGATGTGAGCTAAACCAGGGCAGAGTACTGCAAGTCTACCACCTCTTGACATGTATACCTTTATTAACCGAGCCTAGATCTGAGTTAGCTAGTTTGGCTGCTGTATCACACAGCAAGCACGAGAATACTTGTGAAGTGCTTGTTAAACCTTGAAGCACCATATAAATGTCAGTTCCTTATTGAGAAGCATCAGAATATGTTGGAATGACTACTGTTCCATGTTGGAGTTGGGGAAGATTGGATGAGTCCTGCCTCCTTCTATGGCTGAGAACTTACTAGGCTAGAATACAGTAGGGCAATTTCCTCTTTAGTCCTGGCTGGTCTCTTTGTCTTTCTGATTATAGCCTAAGGTCACATTAGCTTTTCTGGCTGCTGTATATGCCACTGTTCACTCACATTGAACTTGTCATCCACTGAAAACTTTCAGATCTTATCCAGCAAACTGCTCTCCAGGCAAGCCTCTCCTTTTTGTACTTGGGAAGTTGACTTTCTGAAATCAAGGGTGAGACTTCACATTTATCCTTTGTAGATTTCATTCTGGTAAATCTGGCCCAACATTCAAGGTTGTCAGGATGTTTTTGAATCTTTGTGCGGTCATCCAGTATTGTAGCTATCTCTCCTAGCTTTGTTGAAGTGAAATGTCATAAATATGCCTCAGGTCTTTATTTATTATTATTTTTTTTTATTAACCTGGTTAAATGACAACAGAGAAACAATTATAGATCCCTGGGGCACTCCACTAGACACCCCCCCCCTTCAAGGTGTCATTTAATTATTAGGGTCTGGGCTTTCAGCTGGTTCCAAATCTACATAATCAGACAATTAGCTAGACCACTGGCTAGGTGGTACAGTGGATAGAGCACTGAGTTAGAAATCAGGAAGACTGATCTTCATGAGTTCAGATCTGGCCTTAGATGCTTACGAACTTTGTGACCCTGGACAAGTCTGTTTACCTCAGTTCCTCATCTGTAAAATAAGCTGAAGGAGGAAATGGCAAACCACTCGAGTGTCTTTACCAAGAAAACCCCAGATGGGGTCATGAAGAATTAGACATGACTGAAAAACGACTGATCAGCTAACTCATTATTTTCTATGTTGTCCACAAGGATATCATGAGATCTTTGTCATGTTTTGCTGTAATCTAGGTAAACTTTATCCTGGAGAGGCATCCGGGTGGCTCAGTGAACAGAGTGGTGGGCCTGAAGTCAGGAAGATGGGAATTAAAATTCGGCCTCAGACACTTAACTTAGCTCTGTGATTTTGGCCAAGCCACTTAACCTGTTTGCCTCATTTCCCTCAACTACATAATGGGAACAGTAATAGCATCTACCTCACAGGGTTGTTGTGAGTATCACAGAGATAATGTTTGTAAAAGTGCTTGGTACAGTGACGGGGCTGGGGAACCTTCAGCCTCGAGGCCACATGTGGCCCTTTGACTGAATCCAAACTTCACAGAACAAATCCCCTCAGTAAAAGGATTTGTCCTGTAAAACGTGGACTCAGTCAGAGGGCTGCACTTGAGGACCTAGAGGGCCACCTGTGGCTTTGAGACCATAGGTTCCACACCCCTGGCTCTAGCACATAGTAGGCAATGTAGAAATGCTTATTTTCCCTTCCGTCCCTCCATAGTCAAGTTGTCTGACTTGGAATCACGGAAGACCTGGGTTCTAAACTTGCCTGTGATGCTTACTGGCTATGTGACCGTGGATAAAACCTTTAACTTCTCTGAACTTCAGTTTCCTTATCTGTAAAAAGGAAATAAGATCAGTGGTACTTTCTTCAGCAGGGTTGTTGGGAAGGTCAGATGAAATGATGTTTGTCTACATCAAAAAGGAAACAAGGTTAGGTTGGACTGACCTGTTCTTGATGAAGCCATCTTGTTTCTTTATGATTGCAGTACACATTTCTGGATGTTTACTAACCATCCCTTTAATAATTACATTCTAGGATTTTGCTAGGATTTAAATTCAGACTCATTGGCCTATAGTTTGTATAATCCACTTTCAAACTTAAAAAAAAAAAAACCAACAACAACAAAACATGACATTTGCCCTGCAGCACCATTTATGTTTTCTGCATTATTCCAAAGGTCACTGACAGTGTCTCAGCAACTGCATGTGCCAGGTTTTTGTTTTTAAAGTATCTTGGGTTGTAGTTTGTCCTACCTGGGGATTGAACTCATTGAGAGTTGGTGGCTAAATGCTTTCATGTCACTTAACTTATCTTGGGTTTCAACTCCCTGTTAACCATTACCCTCTTCCCCCCTCAATTCTTCTCAGTCTATTGGGAGCCAGAACTCATCAGTTATAGAATGGGAGTGGATAACCTACAGCGAAGAGCTATATTTGCTACTTTATAACTTTGCTAACTTAAAGCTGCACGAAAATTTTTGGGACACCCCATATATGTTTGATCTCTTAGGTGACATCTCATTTCTTACCTCCATACCTTTTGTACTGGTGGTCCCCCATGTCAGATGTGCACTCCTTCCTCATATCTGTCTCATAGGATCCTTAGATTCCTTTGAAGCACATAGCATAGATGCCACCTGATTCAATCCACAGGCATTTATTAGTTGCTTGTTACATACCAGGCATTGTGCTCTGAATAGAAATACAAAAGTGAGAGTTTCTGCCCTCCAGGAGCTTACATTCTGTCTGGGGAGGTGGTGGGGACATTTGGATCATATTCCCAAATATAGACAAATAGAAACTTTATACAAAATGATTTGGAGGAGGAAAAGCCAACAAGTGGGTGAATAAGGAGAGGCCTGTTGAGGAGCATGGTTCCAATAGGGTACATCCTGTGCAAAGACATAGTGGGTTAGACTATTTTGGCTGGAATGTGGAGCATGTGAGCAGGAGTAATGCGTAATTGGTTGAGAAAGACAGGCTGGACTCAAGATTGTGAAGGGCTTTGAATGCTGCACCAGGGAATTTGAGTTTTATCCCAGAGGTAATAAGGAGCCTCTGGAACTTTTTGTGCAAGAGAGTTAGAAAGAAATGGGTTAGACCTCTGCTTTAGGAAAATCACGTTGGCAGCTCCGTGGAGGATTTGTTGAAGAAAGGAAAGCCTGGATGCAGAGAGATCAAGTAGGAGCCTGGTGTAATCATCTGAGTAGGAGGTGATGCAGAATTGAAGAATTGTTTGTGGAGTGAGGGAAAGGAAATGGCCAGACTTGGCAATGTTGATTGAGGAGGTGGCCTTGACAAGATTTGACAAATTGATTGACTAAGGAGGCTCTCCCCCACATCTATTAGCACTCTTTCTTGAAATTACTTTGTATTGCTTTCTGTATACTTTGTTTTCACTTATGCATATGATGTATCCTCTCTTCTTTTCCCCAGAATATAAACCCCTTGTGGGCAGGGACAGTTTACATTTTTTGTATCCTCCTGCATATAACAATGTCTTACATATAGATGTGCTTAGAAAATTGTTCATTGAATTCAGTTTGTCAATTCTTTTCCCTAAAATAAATGCATTGGGAATTAGCATTTTGGGGGAAAAGGAGGTTATTGTCAGTAGCCTTGGGTGAATTCTGGATCTTACCTTTGGTCCAGACCAGCAGTTCTCAAGCCTTTTGGTCTCAGAACCCTTTTTTTACTCTTAAAAATTATTGGACTTACCCCCAGAACCTTTTGTTTATGTGGGCTATACATATTGATATTTACCATAATTGAAATGAAAACATCCTATTGTTATAAAAATAGTTTTGACCCCACGAGCCGCCTTAAAAGGGTCTTGGGTACTGAGAACTGCTGTTCTAGAGTTCTTTTGAATATAAAAGGTAAGCTTAGTTTTGTTGCTAGAGGCATTCCTATTAATTGCTCTCGGTGTGTGAATGAGATACAAGTATACTCGATTAGGAATGTTTTCTTTGCAAATGTGGGGTACACAAACTTGAACCCTCACCTTCTAAAAGCACAAGGTTTTAGTAAAATAAATGAATAGAGAATTATTGGTTCAGTAGATCTGGGCAATGAAAAAAGTGTACGGAGATAAAAAACTGCAGAGAGGGAGGGGCACTAGAAATTGGAGAAACTTTGAGTAAAAATATTCCAGAAGAATGTAGCCCTCTGTTTCTTCATCTATGAAATGCGGGGGTTGGACTTTGATGATCTCAGAAGTTTCTTCCAGCTCGAATATTTTGTGCTTCTTATTTAGTCTCTCTCAGAAAATAAGATTGTCAGTTGATTTGAACTGTCAGTCTTTTCTATGTTTTCTTTCTTGACTGGTAGGTCAATTTGATTAAATACAGCCTTCTTGCTTTATTTTAAATTTAGTTTACACATATGATTTATATCAAATCCTTCCTGACCTTTTTCTTGGTTGAACTTCAGATATGACCCTTTAAAAAAAAAGGCAGTGGGGCTAGAGGAGACAGAACACAGCGAATATATTATACAGAGAGAGCCTTGGAAGGGGGATGGGAGCTAGGGTTTGTCAAGTCTAAGCTCCAGCTTCAGGTTGACTTCGCAGCAAATAGTTCTCTCTCTCTCTCTCTCTCTCTCTCTCTCTCTCTCTCTCTCTCTCTCTCTCTCTCTCTCTCTCTCTCTCTCTCTCCCCCCTCTCTCTCCCCCCCTCCCTCTCTCTCTCTCCCCCCTCCCTCTCTGTCTCCCTCTTTCCTCCCCCCCCCCAACTTAGAAACATCAGAGTACGGTATTCAGCAACCTCAGAAATCAGACCTTCATACTGGGTGAAATAATAATGGGGAGAGTGCTGGGGAAAAGGAATGAATTAAGAACTGGCAGCTTTGAGAGATGGGTTTATTTCAAGTTGAAATGTGTAAGAAGTCAACAGGTGTACCTCATGTGTCCTAGGATGAGCGTTAAGAATCCTTGCTGTATTTTAGTTTGCCTGTGTTTTGCCGGAGTGGGCCCAATGAAGAAATTGTACTGCCTACCATGCTTGCTGGAAAACAAAGCAGAAAGGGGGCAAGAAATAATAGAAGCACACAGCCATTATTATCCATTGAAGGTCAGAAGGCTATGAGCTCTTTTTGACAGGAGTAACTATGTCAAGGGAGAATTTTTCATAGTGTAGAAATTCATAGACATACATCTTCCTTCTTTTTTCTTTTTTCTTTTTTTTTTTTTTTTACTGAAAATGAATTGCTTTTAGTGTGCTGTTTTTAAATTTGTTATGTCCTCCATCCAATTTAATCTTATTACCTATTTTTATGGTGACTGTCTCCATGGTACTCAGGCTCTTTGCATAGCACAACAGAGATTTCACACATCTGATAGGACAGCTCAAAGTTCTAATTCCTGAAGGACAGTTTTAAAACATGTTATTAAAATTATTCTGCATTTCTGTAGGACTTTATAATTATGTACTGTTTTGTAGATTTTTAAAAAGTGCTTTGTCCTACACAAGATTTCTGTGAGGCAGGAAGTTACTATTCTTACTATTACTTACTATTACTATTAACAAGGTTACTATTCTTAACCTTGTTTAGGAGAGCTGAGGTCCTCTACACTCTCTGAAATCTTGGACCACTATTTATGATTTTAATTCTTGATTCTTTGATGATGAGTGCTATGGCATGGGCTGAATTACGTGTCACAAATATTTGAGAGTTGGTGATAGTAAAATAATACATTATATAGGTATAGTGTTCATGTACACATTTCAGTTCAAGATTACAACTCTGTAATGTAGGATGGTTGGGTATTACTCTTATTTTAACCAATTAGGGGAAACAAGGCCTAGAGAGATTAAGTTAAGGTTAAAAAGGTAATGGTAGCTCAAGACTAGAATCCTGGTCCTGTGACTCCAGATCCATTACTTTTGGTTATTATATACCACACTGCCTTTATCAGGCCCCTTGAGCCTTCCAAGCTCATAGAATTAAATGTACCATTCAGTGTGGATTTGGTATTTTGGGGCCAAGAGCTGTTATGGAATTGTGTGTGTGGTGTAGTTTCCTTTTTTTCTAGAGTGGTTGAGTGCTGAGTTGGAAGAACTCAAAAAGCTCCTGGGATATTCCTGGATTCCTCTGAGGCCCCTTTAACATTCATTCATTCTCTCCCTCTCTCTCTCTTTCTTTCTTTCTCTCTTTCCCCTCTTGCTTCCTCCTTTCCCTCCCTCCCTCTTTCTCCACTCCCTCCCTATTCCTCTCCCTTCCTCTTCTTCTCTCTGTCTCTCCCTCTCTTTGCTTCCTCCTTGAACTAGGACATAAACTTCACAGTTTGAAAAGCTACAGGGCTGGGCATGTGATGTTGAAACAAGATCCTGTGTTTCTTAGCACAGGGTCGACTAGAACCAGATGTGTTCTCCATTGTTGAACTCCTTACCTCTTTGAAACATGGTGTCAGGTCATTGTACTTTACCCTCCCTCCCATACCCCTTTAAAATATAGAAAGACCTAAGAAATCTTCCAAAAACAACATGCTATACATCAGCTACCTCCCTTCAGGCAGGTTCTGCACTTTAATAACCCAGACAAATAAATTACACTCTTTTGAGGGATTCTCTAAGTTGGGATGACCATGGAAATGAAATGAAAGAAACATTTATGAAGCATCTGTTACACACAAGGTATTGTGATAGGCTGGAAATATAAAAACCAAAACAGTTCCTGCCCAGAAGACGTTTCATTTCTATTGGAGGTGTTGAATTTGTAGGAGGTGGGGATTTTGTGTGGCCAAGGAAATAGGCACAGGTATATTTAGTGTGTGTTCAGTGCATATTCTTGCCTTTTGTGTTCAGCCTTTGGGGGAGGTGGGTAGAAGTGGAGAGCTGTTACTGAAAGAGGTTTCTTCTGTGTGCCTCACAATCAACTCCATTGTCATGGCATGCCACCTTTTTATAGGACTTTGGCCCTCGTCTTACAGGGTGTGTAAAGGAGAAAAGCCGGACGGTTAAGCAGCCACCTATAACTCTGTCTAGAAATTATGATACTGTTTCAGTTTAAGGCTAGTTAGGGCTCCTCGGAAGGATGGCAATGATTTGTGCTTTTTTTTTTTTTGTCAGCACGGGTTATTTTTATTAATAGTTTATTTATTAAAAGGTTATGGTCCATGTCTTCCTACATTTGCATTTCTAACCATCATTAAAATTAAAGAAATATTAGAGCCTGAGGGGGTCTTAGATATTATCTCTGTAATTCAATGACCTCATTTTATAGCTGAGGAAACTGATACCATAAATATCCATGGAACTTCTAGAAAACTGGGTCTATGGATATAGAACCTAGGAATTGTTAGACTGGGTCAGATCCATGGTCTCTCTAGCCTAGTATCCAATTGCCTACTGAATCCTTTGGGAATATGATACTGATTAGGACAGAGTTATAGGCTAACATGTTGTATTTAATTTTTTTGGTTTCTAATCCCTGTGATTGTCCCCTGTCTTTGGGATTTGATGGATGAGACTGTGCTGTTCATCGCTTTATGGTTATATCCTTCTCATTATTCTATCTTTTAAGGCTGAAAAACTCTAGACTTTTAAATCTGCCTTATATGGCAGCCCGCACCGTCGCCCCTTGCCCTTTCCTGCTGTCATTTCACTTGATCTTCTTTGCTCCATAATGTCTTTATGGAGGAACTAAAACCACAAACAGAGCCTTAATTTTTTTTTTTATTTGTGGGTACACGGTAGCTTTATATGTTTCTAAGGCCTTTTTTATCATCTCATGTCTCTTGTATGTCTTCTCCCATTATCTCCTCCTTTAGCTGTCTTACATGAAGAGGTGGTCCTTCTCCTTGTCAGGGCAAACAGGTGACGCCATTACACTTGTCTTCTCTAGTAGATTACAGCATGTATCATTCCCGCTCTCAATGATCTTCAGTTTTTCCCTTTTTATTGGCTGCTATTTTGTTTTCTCCCGTGTTTTCTCCCGAGCCTCCCAATCATAAAAAACTCACTTAATCCTATAGTTCCCTTTTTATTGGCTGCTATTTTGTTTTCTCCTGTGTTTTCTCCCGAGCCTCCCAATCATAAAAAACTCACTTAATCCTATAGTCTCTTCCCCTCCATGGTTAAGCTCTTTGAGAAGGCCATTTAAAAATCGGTTTCTCCCCTCTCCCTCCTCTTGTTCTCTTCTAAACCCTGTGCTTTGGATATCGTTCAGTTAAAACTACTCTCCTCAAGGGCAGTCAGATTATGCTGTGGATAGAGTATTGGTCCTGCAGTCAAGAAGACCTGGGTTCAGATCCTGCCTCAAACACTTACTAACTGTGAGACCCTGAGTAAGCTACTTAACCCTGTTTGCCTCAGTTTCCCATCTGTAAAATGAGCTGGAGAAGGAAATGGCAAACCATTCCAATATTTTTGCCAAGAAAACCTCAAATAGATTCATGGAGAGTCAGAGGTGAGTAAAACGACTTAGCAATAACGACAAACTCTCTTCAAAGATATCCGTGATCACTTAATTTCCAAGTCTAATGCCTTTTTCCAGTCCTCATTTTTCTTGATTTCTCTGAAGCTTTCAACACTGTTGATCACCTTCTTCGCCTGCATCCTCTCTCTAGGTTATCATGACACTACCTGGTTTTCTTCCTACCTCTCTGATGGCTCTTCAGTCTCCTCTGCCAGATCTTCATCCTAGTTACTCCCATTAAATGTAGGTATCCCTCTAGGCTCTGTCTTGGGTCTTCTCCTCTTTTCTCTTTATACCATTTCACTTGGTGATCCCATCAGCTCCCATGGGTTCAGTTTTCATCTGTATGTAGATGATTCTCAGATCTGTTTATCACTATGTCCTAAATGGAACCATTGTCTTTCCCTCCATACCTCCTCTTATGAATTTCCCTATTACTATAGAAGATACCATCATTCTTTCAGTCACCCAAGCTTATAACCCCTTGGTGTCTTCTTAAACTCTTCACTTGCACTCATACCACATATCCAGTCTGTTGCTGTCTTGTTGTTTCTACCTTTATAACATCTCTCATTACACCTTCTGTCCCCTAAAACCATCACCATCCTGATGCAGGCTCTCATCACCAGTCTCTCCCTTCTTCAGTCCATCCTCTATTCAGCTGCCTATATGATCTTTCTTTATCTTTTTTTTTTTAAATAATATTTTTCATTTCCCCCTAATTACATGTAAATACAATTTTTAACATTCATTTAAAAAATTTTTGAGTTCCAAATTCTCTCCCTCCCTCTCTCCTCCCTGAGATGATAAGCAATTTGATATAGGTTACACATGTACAGTCATGCAAAACATATTTCCATGTTAGTCATGTTATGAAAGAAAAAGAAAAAACCCACAAAAAAAATGAAAAATAGTATGCTTTGATTTGCATTCTGACTCCATCATTTCTTTCTCTGGAGTTCTTTCTCTGGTTCTACCTGGAGAACTTTGCATCAGTTCATGTAAGTCTTTCTGAAATCATCCTACTCATCATTTCTTACAGCACATTAGTATTTCATTACAATCATGCCAAAATTTGTTTGTCCATTCCCCAATTGATGGGCATTCCCTCAGTTTCCAATTCTTGGCCACCACAAAAAGAACTGCTGTAAATATTTTTGTACATGTAAGGCTTTTTCTCTTTTTTATGGTCTCTTTGGGAATACAGACCTAGTAGTGGTTTTGTTGGATTGATTGCTGTTTGAGCATAGTTCAAAATTGTTCTCCAGAATAGTTGGATCAGTTCACAGCTCCTTAAATAGTGCATTAGTTTCCCAATTTTCCCACTTCTCCAATATTTTTCGTTTTCCTTTTCTGTCATATTAGCCAATTTGATAGGTGTGAGGTGGTACCTCAGAGTTGTTTTAATTTGCATTTTTCTAATCAATAGTGATTTAGAGTATTTTTTCACATAACTATAGATAGCTTTGATTTCTTCATCTGAAAACTGCCTGTTCATATCCTTTGACTATATCAATTGGAGAATGACTTGTATTATTATAAATTTGGCTCAGTTCTCTATATATTTGAGAAATGAAGCCTGTATCAGAACCACTTGGTATAAAAAAAAATTCCCTCAGCTTTCTTCTTTCCTTCCAATCTTGATTGGTTTTGTTGTTGTTGTTTTGCAAAAAACTTTTAAATTTAATATAATCAAAATTAGCCATTTTACATCTTGTAATGCTCTCTATCTCTTGTTTGGTTATAAATTCTTCCCTTTTCACAGATCTGTCACGTAAGCAATTCCATGCTCCTCTGATTTGCTTATGGTATCACCCTTTATAGGGGCAGCTGGGTGTCTCAATGGAGAGAGTGCTGGGACTGGAGTTAGGAAGACTCATCTCCCCAAGTTTAAATCTGGCTTCACACACTTCGACCTTGGGCAGGTCAGTTAACTGTTTGCCTTAGTTTCTTAATCTTTTAAACGAGCTGGAGAAGGAAATGGCAAACCACTCATAACTTTGCCAAGAAAACCCTAAATGGGGTCTCGAAAAATTAGACACCACTGAAAATGATTGAACAACTAGCAAAAATAACCCTTTATGTCTAAATCGCATACCTATGTTGACCTTATCTTGGTGTATGGTATAAGGTGTTGGTCTGTACTTATGTTCTGCCATGCTGTTTTCCAGTTTTCCCAACAGTTTTTATCAAATAATGAGTTTTTGTCCCAGTGACATCTTTCTACAGCACAGGTTTGATCTATCATATCTGCCAGTCTTCCTGTTCTGTTAATTCCTGTGGCTCATTGTTATTTCCAGGACTGAATATAAAATTCTCTGTTTGGCTGTAAAAACCAAACACAGCCTGGCTCCTTACTACCTTTGCCGTCTTATGTTTTTTTCTCCCATCTATGAATCCTATGATCTAGCAACACTGCCTTCCATGCTGTTCCTCGAACATGACACTCTTATCTCCCTACCCTAGACTTTTTCACTGGCTGTTCCCCATTCCTAGAATGCTCTCTGCATCCTGCCTTTTCTGGTTTCCTTCAAGTCCCAGCTGCTAAATTCCTGTCTCTATGAGAAACCTTTCCCTATTCCCCTTCAAGCCATTGCCTTCCCTCTGTTGATTATTTCGAATTTTTCCTATAAATGTCTCGTTGCACGTTGTTAGCTCTGTGAGAGCAGGGATTATCTTTTGCCATTCCTTGTATCCCCTGTGCTTAGCACAGTGCTTGGTACATAATAAGCACTCAGTACATGCTTGTTGACAGACTATTAGATAATCACCAGGTTGCCTATTGGAATTTTCCAGCCATAACACTTCTTAAAAGACTGTTTCCAAAGTCTTAGAGGGGTTTCAGCAGACGTCTGAAATGAGTACTTTTCTTGATGATGCTTGGTATTTTGCTGGCATTTTGTAAGCCAGTGTAACAACAGGCAGGTGTTCTCAGGAAACAATTGACCATGATTCTTGAGTCCCTGCCTCCTGTAGCTTAGCAGAGCCTTTCATTTTGTATCTATAAATAATTTGGGTTTTTAAGTCCTCATATATGCTTCTGTTATTACTTACCTTCTTGGTTCGTTCTGGAATCCAGAAAAGCTGAACTCTGATTCTGCCACTGATAAGCACTAGCTTTGTTACTGTAGCAAATCAGCCTTTCTGAACCTCAGTTTCCTGGTTTGTTAAATGGGGGTTTGTTAAATAGTATACAGTACCTCACTCACAACATTGTTTGAGCTCAGATAAAAGTAAAATGTCAATTAAATGTCAGATTTGTTGTTGTCCTTGTCATAGAGACTGTCCCTATTGGTTTGGCGCTACCTGGAGAAGTATGCTGTCTCCCCACAAACTTAGAGATATCGTTGTGTTTCCTTTCCTTTATATCATTTATAGATGGTAAATAAGACTGACCTGAGCACCAATCTCTAGTTCAGACAGATGCCCACCTATTTCCTGGTATTTGTTTCCTGTCTCTTAAATCAGTCTTCTCCCATCAGAGAAAAGCCTTTCCCAGCTTGTCTCAGGGTGACTCAATTTTTTTTAATAGACTTTGGTATAGAAATTTGTCAATAGCTCAGTGTCTAAGGGATTTATATCCACTGATACCTGTTTGATTTACATGTGTATTTATCTCCTCAAAGAGCTCTAATGAATTAATCCAGCATTTCGTTATAGAAACCGTGTTAGGTTCTAATCTTTATTTTTGTTCACTGATTCTGTCCTTTAGGATAGCTTTTGGCAGTTTTCTTGGTATGGAGGTAAAACTCAGTGGTTTGTAATTACTCAAGTTGTCATACCTCCCCCACCCCCTTCCCTCTTAGGAATAAGGATCACATTTGCAATCTTGGGTCCTGTGGAATGGTAGCAGATTGTGACAAGTGATGATACAGTTTCCCAGTTATATCCTTGAGAGCTCTCGAGTAGCGGTTTTCTGGTCCCTGGTGGCATACCTGCATTCATTTGATCAGTTTAAGATTTGAACATCCTGAATATGGATCATAACTATCATAGGGGCATAGCTGTGAGCTCGAAGGGGCCTTGGAGGTCATGTGGTCCAGCTCCCTTATTTGACAGAAAAAGAAATAGACCTCAAAAGGTAAAGTGATTTGCCTGTAATTACATAGGTAGTAAGAAGCAGAACCAGGATTTGAACCCAAGCCCTCTGACTTTAAATCTAGTAATCTTTCCAGTATACCGTGATAAAGGAAGTTTCTGAGGGTATAGTCCTGGGGCTTGGAGAAGGGAACTATGATAGTTGGGTAGCTGTGAAGAATAGAACAGAAATTGTGCTCCCTCTGATATTGAACCTTGAGGCATAGCCCCAGTTACCTCATACTAGTTCTAGTTCTTGAGTTCTAACCAATGAGTAACAAAGATTAATTCTTTTAGCTTTCTTCTTTACCACCCTGCCTTCTGATTGACATATAGTGAGCAGCAGATAGTTAATGGAGAGGGGAAAGGGAGAATGGGCTCACAGAAATGGCAAAATAAGTAAGTGTTATAACGTAGTACAATAGTTTATTCCAAGAGATTTGTAGGAATTTGCTAGATTAACTTTTTCTTATTAAGGGTAAGTGACTTAATCTTTTCTTCTCAAGCCTACTAAAGATGGGAGTTTTTCCTCAGAGGAAAAATTGCCTCTGGCATTTCCCTAGCACAAAATCCTAATCTGTGATCTAATTGAATGTAACTCTTTGTTGTAATGCTAATGTCTTCCTACTTGAGAGGATTCTTTAGGAAGAGAGATCTTATTAATGTTCTCAGTAGAGACTGAGGTAGAGAGTTCATTCAGCCTCTCTGTCTCCTTTTTCATCTGTAATGTATCCTTTCTCTTCTTTTATCAAGGAGTCCCACTGAGTCCCTTGCAGAGTGATCTCCAGGGTCTTTTTTGGCCCCTTAGTTTCTAGTTTACACATGAGTTTCCCTGTTTTCTCCACTTCTACCTTGCAGACACTTTCCTGCCATACTTGTGAATTTGTCAGTTCTTTGCACTTGCACCTTGCAGACCTCTTTGGCTCTTCTAGTTGTCCATTCAGGGCATTGCTTGGAGTTCCCAATTTTTTTTAATCTTTAAACTACTCTTTTCCTTGCACATTACACAGTATCTGAGTTTTTTATGGATTGTAGTTCTCCACAAATCCTGCTTCGATACCTCATTGTGCTATAGGATGACCCTGTGTTCTTGAAAACCATGCCTCTGAAGCATAAGCTCTGGAGGGTTCTGCCATGTTGGAAATGCTTCAAGTATAATCCTGCCAACAGATTGTGTCTCTTATCCAAGTACCAGCCTAGTTAAGTAAGATGAGGCTCATCACTAATAGGCTGGCTACTTGGTGACAAATTCTTTGGCCATGGCAACCATTGAAACAAAGCAAAATACAAAATGGCCCCCAGTCCTGTATGACCCACTTTTGCTTCTGTGGTGATAATGGCTGAACGGTGGGAAAGGGGGTAGAAGGTGGTAAGAATCAGGTTTTTGGACAGTTTACAAAAAGCAGCGGAGTTGTTTGTTAATGTAAATTTGAATAATGAATGGACATGCTACTACTAGGAACTGAATCACATCTATCTTGACGTTCTTACTGTAAGTGGAACCAGAAGACAAAATGAAGTAACAACTGAATGGAAAGGTGACTGATAGGGTCTTCTCAGAGAAGCTAATGAAGGAATTGTCACACTTAGTTTAATTGTCCAGTGGCAACAAGAAACATTTTCAAGTGATGCTTGATTATCTCTTATTGAAATACTCAAATGTTTGCAAAAAGACCATGAAACTATGAAAATAACCTCAGCTTATGTACCAGCATCTGTGGCAGAGCGTGAGGAGGTAACAGAAATTCTCAGAAGAGCTTGCTAAGACCCTCTAAATTAAATGGTCTTTGTTGACTTGAATGCAAAAGTGGACATAAGGGAAGCTGGTGAAACTAATAATCGAAAATAGACTTGGAGTAAGATGTGAGACAGGACAAGGCTTAATCGGCCTGTAGTTCAAAAATATCTCCTTCAAGAAGAGAGTTAGGAGAGGAGCCTCTGGATATGGCAAGTACCAAAAAATGTCCCCCCGAATAAAATTGATGACCTTTTGAAAGATGGGAGATGAGTTGTTACTGATATGATAGTCATTTACAAAATGGTCTGTGTTAAGTCCGACCAGTGACTCGTTGGAGCAAAAATCAAAATCTGTGCCAGATTAGAATTAAGAATAAAAATGAGAAGCCACTGTTCTCAAATGAGGAACTCCAAACTGATTTAAACAATACATTGATAACAAAAAGGTTGAAAAAAGTTGACATAATAGATATTGACACAGATTTATAAACATTTCCTAAAAAACTAACATAATTGCTGTAATGAGGAGGTTAACAGGATTAAAAAATATAACCTCAACTAGCAAGGACTTCTTGTGAAGTGGAAAGATATGGCAGACAAGGGCAATAACAAAAAATGGGAAGATTACTTGCACACAAGATGGAGTATATACAGAAGGGGTCAATGCTGAAGGTGACACAGTTTTGAAGGCATTGAGGGATTGATTTTCAAGATGCCTTGTTTTAATCCAAAAAAGGGAGGTGAGAAAGTATAAATAACTGAGAAAGTATAAATAAATATTTATGTTTTGATCTCAAAAATACTTGAAAAGGTAATGATTCCAAGCTTTTCTCTGCAACAGTGGCTCATCTTTTTTATATCCGTAGTCATGTGGTGATGCAGTATGGTTCCAAGAGGTGACATTCCATAGCCTCTGAAAAATTATGTGGAAGACAGAGAAGATATGTGGTATTACCAACAAACACAACTAAAAATGACTGAACAACAATACCAAAATTACCAACAAAATATTAGCAGAAATAGCATGTCAGCAAATAGATTACTAGAAAAGGAAGTCAACCAATGATTGTATGAGCTCATGTGCACCTTGGGTATCCATACACCATCAGGACTTCTGGAGGAGAAAGTCCCTAGAACATTGGGTGCACCCCCATGAGGATTTATGGGAGACACAGACGAGAATTACACAAGCTGAAGAAGTTTGGGTCTGTTGTGATCTGCCCCGTTGGAAGGAACACTCAAATGGAAGCGATCATAACCCATTGAAGCACTGAGGTTCTGACTTTTATTTGATTTGCTTTCATTCCTCCCCTCCAATGTAATTTGTCACAGTTCCCTTTTCTGAAACAGAAACTGTGTGATGGATTTATTAGATTCTCCCTCTCCTGCCATAAAAGATGAATTTAATTTGTGTTGCAGTCACTGTTATTTAGTAGCTCACACCCAGCCACATTTTGGACAGGGCTCATTTTCACCAATCAGGACCGTATCTTGTATGTTCTTCTTTAGCGGCAGCCTCTTAAACTGCCAATTCTAGAAAGCAGTCGCCTCTGTTACTTCCTAATGTAGCATCTGGCAGTTTTATGTTTAAAGTCTCCCCTGTTCACTTTCCTACCTAATTTTGAAGTTTTTCTAGTGTCATTTAGTGTTTTTATATAATTGCACTATCCTAGTCATTTAGTCTTTAATATATCCCTGTTGTTAAATTTTTATTTTGTGAATTTAGAAGGTTGCCCCAGAGATTCCGTAGTGCTTTCATTTTTTTCCTGGATACTATTTTTACCCGGTTACAGTTTATGGTAGCCCTCAGTGCTGCACCTCCTCCTATCCACCTGTCCCTATCCATCTGTGAACTCAGTATCCTGCAGTCACCAAGTCCCATTGACTACCTTCCTGCCACTGCATCTCTAAGATGCCAACTATGTCAGGACATTGTTTGTTGCCAAGCATGCCAGTTCAGCCATCTCATTTTGCCTTCTAGCATGGACACAGAAGCATTTATATAACCTAGCTTGGCTATTTTGCCCTTTTCCAATGCCCTTTTAATGTCCACTTTGATGGATTGACTCCTCCATTTCATTTATTTTAATACTGCCAAGGGCTTTTCTCTCAGCTGCTCTAGCTGAGTTTATATGAATCTGAGTTGTGTTTTTCTGGGTTCTTATTTCTCCAGTTTTTAGTTTGAATGTTATCCTGCAGGTCATTTTTAGTGCTAGCACTGTGATGTGATTTTGGTTCAGGAGGACATGCTCTTGAGATCATCCTTCCTGTAAAGCCTTTTTCTTCCTCATCTGGGACTCCTAGTTCCTAAGAAAACTCAAATACTCTTACCTTCATGATCTTTTCATCCATTCCTTAAGATTCTACCTATTTTGAGTCCAAGTATGGGGAAAGGGAGTCCTTAGAAGAACATTTCCCTAGACCAGGGTTTCTTAAACTTTTTTTGTGTTGTAGACCCTTTTGGCAGTCTGGTAAAACCTGTGGACTCCTCAGAATAATGTTTTTAAATGAATAAAATATAATATGATACATAGGATTACAGAAGAAACCAATTATATTGAAATAATTATAAAAATATTAAAAATAACAAGTTAATGGATCCACAAGTTAAGAACCCCTGCCCTGGAGGTCCTAGACTAATTGTCTTCCTATAGCTTAAATTCTCTTCGATATTTTGCTGATATGTTGCTGTATATCACTATATATTGTGATGTATCTCTGTCTCTGTCTGTCTCTCTGTCTCTCTCTCCCCCATGTACACCATGGCCATTAACACCTTCTGTTGTGATGCAGCGTAGTATTGTTGATAGCACACCGGACTTGGAGTCTAGAAAGATCTGGGTTCAGATCTCATCTCAGACACTACGTATTTGACTCTGGACAAGTTATTTTATCTTTCTCTGTCTGTTTCCTAATTTGTAAAATAAGGGGGTTAGTATCTATGACCTTTAAGGTCACTTTCAGCTCTAAATCTGTGACCTTATGTTTAAAAACCTTTGACTTTTTCATTCAGGACCTCACCCATATTGCTTGCACTTTGTTAGGGTCACCGCAAGCCTAGGTGCTTGTCTTCAACTTGTCAGGTTCAAAAATTTCTTTCTCTTAACCCACTTAGGGAGTGATCAGACCCTGGGAGGTTGGTTAGAATAGAACTATCTCATAGGAGATGGATTTAGACAGTAGAAAGTCAGCTTATTAATTTAAACGGAAATATGACTGCCAAGGGGACTGGAATGTTCTCATCAAATAGTTAACCTGGTCCTTTCACTGTGGGAGAGTCCCACTGGGAAACCCAATTAGTGTTCAGAGTTGCTTGTTAAGCACAGTCAGAATACTAGGCATTAGCTGATCTTAGGGGATGGTATCATTTAAGCCGTGACAGCCTGGGGAACCTTTCTCCACTGTAGGGAATATGTTTGCCAAGTAGACAAAACAACTTGTATAGGCCAGTAGTAAGTGCCCTTTGGGCAGGACTAGAGAAACAGAAATTGGTACTGTCAGCCTCTTAGACTTCAGTCTTTCACAAATTATCAGAACTATTTATCCTCTTTACCACTTTGTTTTATTTATATCTTCTTTAACCCCCCATCCCCCATATTCATATCTTTTTAACCTTATAACATAATAGGATTTCTATATGTATATCTTATTTTACATTTATTTACATATTAGATTGGCAATTCAGATTAGATTCAGAAGGCTGGCCACTGTACAAACCATCTCTCTGTCTGTTAGGATCATTTAGTTGGGGGAAGATTTCTGTAGATGCCTAATTTCCACCCATTGTGTGTGTGTTGACTTTTGTTAGCTTCTCCATCATAGGGGGATATTTCCTCATCTTGATTCCAGATGGTGGGGGAAGTATTTTTTTGAGGGCCCTCCCTACCATAGCCCTTACTCTACACACAACTCATTAAGTCTGATAACCTTTTCTCTTGGCAGTCAAGTTACCTGTTTCTTTCATGTGTACTAAAATGCTGAAAGTGGTACCATTGGGAAATAAGCAATTCAAGATAAATACATTCTCCAGATAACACTATATTGGCTGGGAGGGAGAGAGAGAGAGAGAGAATTTCTCCTTGGGAGTCCCTTGCACCAATCAAATCACAGGTCTCATCAAAAACTGAAGTTTAAACCCCTTTTGGCTTCAAAGCTAGATTCTCCCCACCCTCAACATTTTAACTGTCTCACCCTTTTTAACCTTTTAGAAAGATAGAATTTTTCTAAAAATAGATTGCATTTTTCTTTGCCTTCTTAAACAGTATACTGAACATAATATAAACTTTTCATGGCGTTTTCCATTATTGAGTCAGCAGGGTGTAATGGGCTTTGAGTCGAAGAAGAGTTGGGTTCAAATCTTGTCAAATCTTTGACTCTTAGTAAATAGCTCTGTGACTCTGGGAAAGGTATTTAATTTCTTTGTATCTCAGTCAGCTTCCTAGGACTTAATAAATCATAGAAAGTTGAGATCTGCTTTGAAGAGTATTTGTTGGAGAAAATTTCCATACAGGAGCTTGGTAGATATGAATGTTCATTATAGTGATAGCCTCAGGAACTTTGAGCTGGAAAAACAAATTTCCCCTTATATTAAATGACCTCATACTGACAGTTTTTTGGAGGTCTTTCAAATCAACAAGCCACTGGACTTTATTGATTAGCAGGGTGATACCTTTGCTTTAGGAAGATCAATTTGGCAGCTGAGTAGAGGGTTAGACTAGCATGGGCAGAGACTTGAGGTGAGGAGATCACCCAGCAGGCTGCTGTAGTATTGCAGGTGTGAAATGATGAGGACTTGTAACCATGGTGGTGGCAGGGTCAGAGGAGAGAAGGGGATATAGATGAGAAACATTAACAAAGGTAGAATTGGCAGGACTTGGCAAATAATTTGATACGGCTAGTGAGAAAGTGAGAAGTTGAGGATGACGCCAAAGTTGTGAGCCAGGGTGATTGAGAAAAAGAAGATGGTGCCCTGGGCAGTAATAAGGAAATTAGGAAGAAGGAAGGAATTTTTGGGGAAAGAACTTGTATCAGTTTTGCTGCTACAACTTAGTGCTATTAGCTTACCTGTCTCTATTAACACCCCTCCTGCCTCCAATTTTGCTTTTTAAAATGGAAACTAGACAGTTCATTAGAATTGTGTGTAAAGTAAGAATAAATAGGATCTGAGTGAGAGGCTGTTCTGTGATTAAAGCTAGTACATGGACTTTGACATCTAGTTTGACTTCTCAGAGACTTTTTTTTTTGCTTTCTTCATTGTAATACACTGAATTTTATTTAAAATGAATGCATTGCTTTCAAATTATCTTCATGAACTTGAGGTGAAATGGAGTTGGTGCCCAGCGTCTCTGTAGTGATTCAGCAGGTGAAAGACTGCATTTTGAGAGTTGGGACTGGTAAGTATTTTATGCATTCTCTAGTTATTTTAAATAGAATTTCTCTGTCTCTTTCTGCTTTGTTTTATTGGTTTTATGAAGAAATGCTGATGATTTGTGCAGGCTTATTGTATGTCCTGCAAGTTTGCTGAAGTTTCAATTAATTCCATTAATTTCAATTAATTTCTAGTTGCCTTTTTAGGATTCTTTTAAGTACACCATTATATCTGCAAAAAGTGATAATTTTGTTTCTTCCAGAGCAGGTAGGTGGCTCAATGGATAAAGCACTGGAATAAAGAAGTTTTTTAACCTATATATGCCTCAGTTTCTCCATCTGTAAAATGGGGATAATAAGAGCATCTACCTCACAAGGTCATTTTAAAGGTCAAATGAGATAATGTTTGTAAAGTGCTTAGCATAGGGGAATGTACGAAGTGCTTAATAAATCATTCTTCCCCTTCCCCTTCCTTTTTTTACTTATGTTTATTCCCTCAATTCTTTTTCTTGCCTTTTTGTTATAGTCAGAATTTTTCGTACTTTGTCGAATAGAAGTGGTGACAGTAGGCATCCTTGTTTAGCCCTTGACTTAATTGGAGAGGATTCTCATTTATCTCTATTACATATAATAGTGGCTCTCAGTGTTTTATTTATTTCAGGGAAAAGACCATCTATTCCTATGCTTTTAGTGTTTTAAACAGAAATTTCCTTTGTGTATCACTTTCATTTCCTAATATTTTTTCCTCCCATCCCCAGTGAACCATCTTTCTCCAAAAAAAAAGAAAAAAACCACGGTTTAGTAAAACCAACCGACACGAGCTACACAAGTCTTGACAGGCAGGCCCCAGCTCTGCCGAGAAGGTCGTGTGTACCTATGTTCTGGCTACACAGCTGCCTCATCTCCTTTGGTTGGTGATGTGTCAGAGCTTATTCGTACTCATCTACCTTTAGGGAGACCCTGAGGAAAAAAAAAGAACTCACTGTGAAAGTTAGCCATGGTGCCTTATTTCTTTGATTGTATTAGAATTGTGTTGAAACAAATTTTGTTGCCTGTTTTAGCTTTGAAACTCCTTGGGCTGGGGCTGATCTTTTTTTTTGCTTTTCTTTGTATCTCTATGGTTTAGCACAGTGCCTGGCAAATAGTAGAAACTTAATGAATGCTTCTCAATTTGACTGAGTTAGAGATGGAACAATTGATGCCCAGGCTTTTTGTAGTGAATTAGCAAGTGCCCTGAATGTAGGAGAGAGAAGAGAGATATGTCACATAAGCACCTTCAAGCCCCAGGCCCTTTTCTTTTCAAATACCTAGATGTTTATCTTATAGAATTCAGAAAGGAGAGTGGTGAGGAATGTTCTAGGCACTTGTGCTGGGAGCTTTCCGGATAGCTTACATGATCCTCACATCACCCCTGTGAGGGTAGGTGCTGTTTTTATCTCCATTTTACAGTTGAGACCATGAAGATCAGTCCAACCTCTTCACTTTACAGATGATTCCTGGAGAAGTCGTGGCTTCCCAAAGGTCACTCTCCTACTACGTTACAGAACCAGGGGTCTAACCTAGGACCAAATCTAGTATTCTGCCTTACCCTATGTTTAAGGATGAATTTTTTTGTGTAGGAATGTGTGTGATTGAAACATTGGATGTGGGAAAAAGTGAGGGACATTGACAGGTAACTGGAGAAATAATAAGCACAATAACATATATTCTAATGAGCCATTAAAAAAAGTTATATTACATTCAACTTTTTAAGAAGTTGGTAAAATATGTAATCCATTTTAAAAACAGATTTCCATCAAAAAGTTAAAATAGAAAGTGTTTTAGAGCTTAAATGCTTAAATTCAGGTATTCAGAAGTATAATTTCTGTAGCATTAAGAAAATTCTTAATTTCTCCATCTATAGTAGGAACAGAACTATCTTACTAAACCTTTCTTAACTTTCGTATTACGAGCAGGGCTATAATAGTAGTTCTCAAAGGGTATACAGAAGCGTACTTGTTTTGGGGAAGGAAATAAGTTTTATTGAGCTCCTACTTCGTTTCAGGCAGTCTGCTAAGGCCTTACAAATATCCCATTTCCTAGATGTGCCATGAATTGTATGGAACTTAATGCTTATAATAAATACTTGAGCCTCACTGGAAGAGTAATACTGTGCTGTGAGCACTGGGTTAGAGAAAGTATTCCCTGAACCAGGATCATTTGTGGTAGAGAATTCTTTGTGATCAGATTGACAAAAGATACTGTTACTGTGGCCCATCTGCCTTAATTTGGTATAACATTGTTATTCTGGATATCCAACCATTTGTTGTTACACTGTGCTGTTCACTATAGAAAAAAGATTTGCAACCAATCAACAAGCACTTATTAATAACACAGCAGAGAGAACATAATGAATTTGAATGCAAATTGGCTTAATTTGATTCAGTGGTGGCATCTTAAATATTTCTCACATTGCTGACAAAAGCCCCATTGTGGAGGCAGCTGGGCCATATAGTAGCTTCAGAATCAGTAAAAATGTGTGTATGTGTGTGTGCATATATGTGTGTCTGTACATTTTGTATGTGTGTATATATGTATTACATGTATAAATATATGTATGTTCAGTTGTTTCAGTCGTGTCTGACTCTTCATGACCCCATTTGGGGTTTTCTTGGCAAAGATATGAAGTAGTTTGCCATTTCCTTCTCCAGCTCATTTAACCGATGAGGAAACTGAGGCACACAGTTAAGTGGCTTGCTCAGGATCACACAACTAATAAGTGTCTGAGGCCAGATTTGAATTCAGGGAGATGGGTCTTCCTGACTCCAGGGCTAGTACTCTATCCACTGCACTTATTAATTAATTGACTGACAACACTCCTTGGAGTACCCCACAGGAGCAAAGATATCCTTTGGTGTGAACTCTTCCCTTATTCTGAGAAAACATCCCCCCAAACGGAAAGTTTGAGAACAGTTTTACTAAGGAAATAGTAGTAGTGGTGGTGGGGACATTGGAGGTATGCTAGCTAGAATCTCAGACTGTCAGAGCTGGATGTGACCTTCAAGATGATTTGTTCAAACTCCCTCCTTTTGTAGAAGCAGAGACAAGACCAAAGAGAAGTGAAAACAAGTGGCTTTTCCCCATGGGCACAAGGCAAGTTAGTAGAAAAACTGGCTTTTGGTGATGGGGACACAGACAGTCACCATTAGAAAAAAATAGGAAGGTCCCAGATGAATTTTCGTATAGTGAAACTGTCCACTCATGAAAAAATCTGATTTTTACTGGGGAAGGTCTGACCTGTGTCAGGGGTCTGTACCTCAGTAGGTAAATCCTAGGCCATTGGACTGTCAGAAGTGAGGTTTGAGGGGCATTGTGATAAGTGGGTGAGAGTGTAAGATTTAGAGTTGGATTTGAATCCTACTTTGGACATTTTCCAAACTGCGTGACCCTGGGTAAGCCAGTTTCCTGTTTTTTCTATGAATTTCCTCTATTTCCTATAAAACGATTGGACTCAATGACTCTTGAAAGCCTCTTCCAGCAATTAAATCTCTGATTGTATGAATCCATGCCTTCCTTATTCCATGTCGAGCATTCCATGGACTTTATTAGTAGTATCTTTAAGTTGTTTGCTGTTTGAGTGGATTGTGTCAAGTAAAACTTCTCTTTCCAGGGTTAAGATCTGTTATAAAATCAGAGAGAAAGTTTACTGTATAATGTTTTGACCTTTGGAAATACTAAGGTCAGACTTAGAAATTTCAACAAACCTTTAAAAATTACACATTTAAAGAAGAAGGCATATATAAATATATATCTATATATAGGTGTGTGTGTATACATGTATACCTATATCTATATCTATATATATCTATGTATCTGTATATATGTCAAAACACTAACTGGTATATTTAAAATGTTAATGCTGTACTGTAGTCAGAATGTCACAAAATAGCAATCCCCAAAGTCAGAATTTAATACACTGCAAAAACTTGGGCAGTGCTTGTCCCATTAGAGACTTGATAATCATTAAAGCTTACTAATTTGGCTAAGTTTTTATGCGCTCCTCAATTCTTAATCTATTGTAGCCAAGGGTACTCTCTTTATTTGTGCTTGTCAGGAACTCCCAAGACCCAGCTTGGGTCCCATCTCCTCTGACTACTGCAACCTTCGTTGACTTCTTTGCTTCTGAAATTCTCCATCGGACCTGTAGAACCTGTGCACTCCCATCCATATATGGCCCAAGTCAGATTAAGATGTAGTTACTTTTTGATTTGAATGTTGATGTATTCATTCAAAAGAAGACATGTGGTTTTCTAAGTCAACATGCAGCCCTCCAGGATCTTTACGTATGATTTAGTGGGGCCCCCCTCCGCATCTATTCTAGTTTGACACCACTGGTCTGCACTTCTAACTAGTCCATCACAGCTTAATTATATGTGGCTTTGTAGCATTTGTTACTATTTCATGACGTTAAACTTTCATCTTTGGAACTAGAATCTAAATCTGCTGAGGGCTTGTAGTGCTTGCTGTGTGTCCTTCATCGTGGCTATCAGTGCAGGTCTGTTGGTCAATAATGATTGATGCTTGGCATCTTTGTAGATGTGTTGCTCACTAACCACTGTAACAGCTGGTTGTAGTATCCGTGGATGAATGGGAGGACATAGTAGATGGGGACATTCAGTCTTTTTCCCTCCCTTCTTAATGGAGGCGTTGTCCAGTGTCAGCTGGGACATGGACTTGTCTGGCACCTGTTGAATGTCAAATAGCAACTGGACAGATTATTGTAGTAGATAGAGTTTGTTCTTACTCCTGTTCCTTTTATTCAGCTGATGGCGTGTATCCTCATGCTTTTAGTACAACAAACTGATATTTGTTGAGCCTGGGAAAATATTGATCATTTTGGGATATTGGCCAGAAAATACATATTAGGGGAGAGGAGTGAGATGGTACCTCCTTGTTACACTTTTAGTTCTGGGAAATCCTTTTAGGAAAGAAGTGTGTAGTATATAGAGGGGAGTCAAGAAGACTTAGGTTTGAATTCCACCTCAGATTCTAAGAAGGTGGTAGTGGTGTAGTGGAAAGAGTGTTGAGTCTGAAATTTGAGGACCTGGGTTTGAGTATTGGCTCCTGTGAGTTTAGAATTCTGCTAAGTGAATTTCTGTTAAGTAAAGAATGGACGAATTGGCTTCCCCTTCCCCACCAGGCTAAAATGTGATTGTTGCTACTCTGCAGGTTTATTCCTCTCATCACTATGCTGTAATTGTATGGCAGAGCCTTCAGATAGATAGCTGGGTAATGTGGGCCACTTATTAACTTTGAAGGAAAAAGGGGGGGAGGAGAAGAGGAAAATCGGTATGAAGGAAGTTATATCATAATTTAAGTACAGTAGAAGCATAAGGTGGAAGGAGAACAACAGGCCAGACTCTGATTTTAAAGCATGAAACAACAGAAGATTGGTTCTGTAAAGTAGTGTATGGGTCCAGAGTAACTCTGGAAGGAGGGGGCTGTTACTTACTTCTGGATTCCTAAGGAACACTTGTCAAGCTGTGCTGTCAATAGGGCCGTGTATATATCCTTAGTAGATATAAAAACTGTTTGCTTCTACTGTCATCACTCTTTAACATAAAAGAAGTAATTCAGTTAATACCAGAGGAATCTAACCTGGTTTTCATCTGACAGACCCTTAATGTTTTTGAATTGAATTGATTTCTGAAGATTTTTCATTGTCTTGCTCTTACCATAAAGTTGATCAAAGCTTTTATTAAAATTTTCAGATGATCATATTTTCTCTTAGTGCCCTTTAAGAAAGCAAGCAATGTTTAAAGGTCTCTCCAGAGCTATTAAATGATTAACAGTGATTTAGTCTGTTTACCAATGTTGGCATAAGGCATTGACCTTTAACTTGAGGAGAGATAGTTGGTAGTGTGTAGAAACTAGAGACCTTTTTTGAAAAAGGAAAATGCACGAGTCAATTAAACTGTAAATTTATGGAGTAGTTTTTCTTTGGGGGAAGTAGCAATTTAATTTAGGTGTTTTGATTTTTAATTGAGAAGACTGAGATGTAAAAGCATCCACCTTTTATTTTTAAAGGCTCTGTTAAATAAATAGGGGTATGTTAAAATTCTGTATTCTGGTCAATAAAAATGATGAGGGAGAAGAGGGAGACATTTAAAGGGAGAAAACAACTTGATGTCAGACAGGAGTTGGAAAACTCACTTTCTGCAGGGAGATGCCATAAGATAATAAGGTAATACTCCGGTGAGTCTGTATTTGTGAAAATAAAATTGAAGGGCAAAGAAGTAACTGGTTTGCTATATTGCCACAGGTATACTTTATGTATGGTTCTGTGAAAACAAATTAGGTGAAACAATAGGGAACAATGCCATAGAAACAAACTGTGTGCCTGAGGCAGTCAGCTGAGCAACAGCTTGTGACTGCTTATTACTTTGAAAAAATTGAGATCTTTTAATTTTGTTTTAAATGTTGAATATCTCCAGAATTAATTACTTGTTTTTTGTCCTGCCTAAAATTTAGAAGTAGAAATAATTTCAAGGTGATGGGCCTGTCTAAAATTTAGAAGTATAGGTAATTTCAAAATGCTTACTTTTTTCTCTTGTTCTGTGCAGAGGAACCCTAACGTTTTGCCCTAGAAAATGAGAAAATGTTGACATTTTATTTTGTAGAGAATAAAATTGTCTGCTTTTGTGGAGTAACATTGCCATCTTGTGGTCATTTAGGGTACATCAGTCTGTACCATTTAGATAGAGTTAAGCTGAAAGTGGGACTTCTCACCTCCCCTTGGGTGACAGAAGTGAGATGGGAGAAAACATTTTTTGGGGAAAAGTAGTCTGTCCCTCACTTTAAAAAAATGGTTGTTCCCAGTTTAATTCTAGATTTCCTTTTTATTTTAAAGTTTGGGGAGATAGCCTCTTAATTCACATTTCATGTAGTGCTTTTAGAAGTAGATAGTATTTTACTTGTGAAATAGACAGTATAATTGTCCTTATTTTACAGGTGAGATCACTGGCTTTCTGGGGAGTTAAATGATTTTGAATAGGATTATACTAAGTGACATAGCTCAGATTCATGCCCAGGTCCTCCAAATCTAGTATTCATTCCATTAGACTATGATGGTTTCTATGGATGTATAATGTCAGACATCTAAATCAGAACTTTTTAGTGACATTGGCTTTTGTTTTGTTACTGTTCTTTCCCTTAAAATAGCAACTTTCTTGTTTTTCACAGGATTCACATTTAGGCCCCATTTCCAGTTCCTTGCTCTGTCCCTAATTATCTATGTGACTGTGAGTGAGTAACTCCATCTATTTGGACCTCAGTTTCCCCATTTGTAAAATGAAGGGGAGGAGATAGCCTCTTCCAGCTCTAAAATCTTGTGAGATCTATTCCTTGTGATCCTGAATAGAATCCAGGAAAAGAAATCAGCACCTCCCTTCTCCCCCCACATACCATCTTTTTAGTGTTTATAGCTTAATTATTATTGTTATTTTTAAATCCAGAAATCTACTTTCCAAATAATGGTGCCATTACCACTGTGGAGTGGCATAGAGGTAGGATAGGACCTAAGGGATATAAAGTTTAAAAAAAATAACAAAATAGGTAAGAAAAGTTTGACCCACTATTAATCGTGATAATTGAAGCCCAACTCAGCAGTTGGTAAGGATTTTGTATTGTGGACGGTTATCCAAACTCATCTCTATTCAGTACTCCTTCCGGTTCCCCTGCCTTATTCTGATTTCCTGTAAATTGTAAAGGTCACAAGTCTGAATAATAGGATCTGGGCAGTCTTGTGATCTTAAAAAAAGAATTTAAAGATAAGAAACCAAATCTATATATAGAATGTGAGAAGTGTTTAATTTTTATGGAGCTTAGCCAAACAAGTTAAGGACAGAAGATAAACGAGAAATTTCAGTTTGCATCTGCTCAGTGTTCCCCATTTTGAAGTATTTTGGGGATGGAAAGAGAAATGAAGATGGATGAATCCCATTTCTCACCCATCCTCTTGCTTATCAGTCATTTGCTGCCTATATGACCGTGGCAAATTCACTTGACTTTTGTTACTTTATCTGTAAAATGAGGTTGTATCTTATGTCCTCTAAAGTCCCTTCCAGTTATAAATCTGTGATCTTATTTTTCCTCTTTATAGTCCTCTATCTAGTGAGACAGACATGCTTGTGATGATAGAACAGGGAGGAGGTCATCTTTTATGGAGCTGAATTTTATAGGAAGGTTTATTGGACATTCAACAGAGAAATAGAAGTGGGTCGTGCAGCAGGGCTGGGCCAGTAGTTTTATCAAACCAAAGGGAAGGAGCTAGCTGATTCACAGCACACCTCCAAACAGGCTGAGAAGACACTAGAACCACAAGAAGACACATCTGTTTATGTATTAGTGGTCATTAATGCAGAAGGGTTCATTTAAGTCAGGCTGTGCCAAAGGTCCAAGTCAACATCTTAAAGAACACGGGTCTTGGAATCAGAAAACCTGGGTGGGTGCAGGTGTGGCTTCTTCCATGATGGGATTAAAGTGCTGCATTTGGAGTGGGGAAGACCTGGGTTCAAATTCTGTCTCTTATGCATATTAACTATGTGATCATGGATGGGTCACTTAATCTCTTAGCCTCAGTGTCCACATCTGTTACATGGGGGTAATAATATCTATAGTACCTACCTCCCAGGGTCATTGTGAGGCTGAAAGGAGACAACAAATTTTTTTTGTTTTTGTTTTTGGTCAGGCAGTGGGGTTAAGTGACTTGTCCAGGATCACACAGCTAGTAAGTGTTATGTGTCTGAGGCCAGATTTGAATTCAGTCCTCCTGACTCCAGGGCGGTGCTCTATCCACCGCACCACCTAGCTGCCCCAAGGAGACAACAAATGTAAGGCATTTCATGTGGCTTCTAGTCCAGTACCCTTGACTGATCTCTGCGTTGGTCTTTTGGCACACCAGCCATTGCTGTACTCAGTTCCTCTTTTCAAGACAGGCTGTGTGGTCGTTAGTCATTTTGTTGATACTGTATGAATTCTGTGGGTGCAGGATTGTGAAATCAAGAGAGGGGAGCGCAGAATTCAGGCACATAGCCTTTTGCACCATGGCATAGTTTTGCTGTTACAGCTGAAATTACATGTGTCCATGGTTCTGTAGGGTGGGAAGGCCGTTCTATCCAAAATTTGGTGACCGTTTGTCAAGTTATTTGGAATCCTTGTGATCTCTCTACAAATAGAAAAAGAATCAATGAAGGTGGTCTCTGATCTGGTCAGACCTCTTACTGGGGCCAATCCTAGGTATCAATCCTAGGTATTTTAGGAAGACATTTATAAGCTGGAGAATGCATAGAAACAGGGTGACAGAAAGGGCTCAAAACTGTGCTGTACAAGGAGGAATGGAAGGAAACGGGCATGTTTAGCTCAGAGATTAAGGGGGTGGGGTATGTTTAAAGCCTCATAGAGAGAGGTTCAGAGATTTGGAGTTGGAAGGGATCTCAGAGACCATCTAATTCAACCTCCTAATGTGTGAAATTAGGAAATTGAGGTCCAGAGAAGTTAAATAACTTGCCCAAGGTCACACAGGTGGTATCAGAGGCAAGATAGACATCTAGGTCCTTGAAACTCTGAGGCCAGTGCCTTTTCCACTGTGCACAGCCTTCTTAGGGTGTTTGAAGGATTCCCCTGTGGAAGAGAGTAAGATTTGCTTTGCCCTAGAGTAACAGAATTTGGGTAGGAATTCAGGGCGTAGGAATTAGTGGAACTCGTTTTGGGCCAGTATAAGGAAAATCTTCCTAAAAGTTAGTGCTGTCCAGAAATGGAATGGGCTGCCTCAAAGGGTAATGAACTATTGTATTCATTACCTTTTCCTTTCATTACCCATTCATTCAATTACTATTGTTACTGAAAATCTTCAAATAAAAACTAGATGAGCACTTTTGTGGGGATTTTTCTCTGCTCTTATAGTATATACAACTGGGTGTCTTTTATGGGGGGAGCAGTGGGAGGCAGGTGGGGTTAAGTGACTTGCCTAGGGTCACACAGCTAGCAAGAGTCTGAGGTCGAATTTGAACTCAGGTTCTCCTGACTCCAGGACGGTTCTCTATCCTGTGTCACCTAGCTGTCCCTCACAAAGGATATCTTAAATCAAGTACAGGTTGATATAGATGATCTTAGGGTCATTCCAACTTTAGGAGTGTATGATTCTAGTGGGTCAGTAAGCAGGATTTTATTAAGTGATTTTTACACGCCAGGGTGTTAAGTAAGCACTGGGAATACAAGGAAAGGTAGTGCTTTTGTTCCCTGTCTTTAAGGAGCTCACATTCTAATAGCTCTTATCTTGGGTCTCAGTGAAGGAGGAATTACACAAAGATAGCATAGAATTCTAAAAGTTAAGAGAATGGATAGTTTGAAAGATGGGCCAGTAAACTGTCAGATGCCTATGATATAAAAGAAGTCAAGAACCGAGGAAATGGTGTTGGATTTGGCAAAGAGAAAGTTATTAATAGCTTTCAAGACAGCGGTTTCAGGGGGTAGCTAGGTGGTGCAGTGGATTGAGCACAGGCCCTGGAGTCAGGAGGACTTGAAATCAAATCTGGCCTCAGAAACATAATACTTACTAGCTGTGTGACTCTGGGCAAGTCACTTAACCCCAATTGTCTCGCAAAAAAAAAAAAAACCAAAACCCTGTTTCAGAAAGGAATGGATGATGAAGCCAGATTGCAAAGTTAAGAGAGGTTAGTGAGGAAATGGGAGCTAAAGAAATTGTATATTACAGCACAATCACAAGTTAATTATTATATATGTATATTATAGCAGTAGCTATGTTTTTCATTTTAGAAGTTTAACAGCGAAAGGAGGGGAAAGACTTAGTGACCAGTCATCTGTTGGTAGGTGTGTAGGCTTACAAGTATAGGATTAGGCATGGCTCAGTGGTAGAGTAGGTGCACAGTAAATGGTGGAGTATGTTGTATGTTTTAGGTCCTGATCATAAGATCACAGGTCTGTTGTTGCAAGAGATCTTAGATGCTGTCTAGTTCAACCCGGTGTCATTTTACACATGGTGAGACTGAGGCCAGAAGCTCTTAAGTGACTTGTCCAAGGTCATACAGCTAGAGTTAATAAGTACCTGGAGGAATTTGAACTCATGTTCTTTCTCTGCCTCCACATGCAGTGCCATTTCCACCATGCCTGTTTCCGGCAGATCCAGTTGTTAATGCCAGCCTATTCTGACATCTTCAGTACTTAGAAGATCTGTGATTTCACCTGTGCCCATTTGGATTCCTTCTCTGTCTTTGTAGGTGCTTCCATAAGTTGCTGTGGCCAAAAATAAATAAACAAACAAACAAATTATCAACTAGTGACTTCTGTTAACATGCCTCTTTGCACCTAGTGAGGCTGGTCTTTTGGTGGTAGGCACATAATCCATCACTGGGCTTGTACTTAGTGTCTTTTTATTGGTACCTACCAGAGCTTGCACTCTGCTCCTGAAGACTTTGAGATCTCAGGTTCTCCTTCATCCAAAGAAGCATCATCCCAGGACTTAAGTAGAGGGTTCCTAGGTTAGGTCATTATGTCACAGACCAGTGATTTTTGCCATTTGGGTACTCACTTTACTGATTCAGACTACAGTGTTGTAGCTTTACATGATAGCTGAAGCCCATGTTTAATCAGTCAGGCATTTATTAAATGCGAGGCACTACGCTGGGAATACAAATCCCAAAATGAAATAGTCTCTGCTCACAAGGAGCATGTGTTCTAATGGATGAGAATAGTAAGTACATATAAAAATATGTGCAGCATAAATATAAAATTAATAAAGTAGTTAAATACAAGGTAGTCTGGGAAGGGGGGTACTAGCTGGTGAGGGGAGATCAGGGAGGAAGGGAACAAACATTTATGTTGTGCTTACTGTGTAATTAGCACTGTACTCACCACTTCATAAACATTAGCTTGTTTAATCCTCATGTCAACCATGGGGAGTAAGTGCTGTTATTACCCCAATTTTACATTTGAGGAAACCGAGGCAGACAGGTTACGTGATAATTTACTAACACAATATTAGTGTCCGAGGTTGGATTTGACCTTAGGTAGGACTTTATCCCTTGTACCACCAGCTGCCTTCAGGATCAGGAATGATTTCATGGAGAACACGGTGCTTGAGCTGGGATTCTGTGAGGAGGTACTAGGGGCAGGATTTTAACGCGGACCTTCCTCTTTCTGTAATATTTAAGATTTGCAGAGCGCCTTATAGATATAATCTCAGTTGATTCTCACAGAGGGCTATGGTTATCTCTGTTTGACAAATGAGGAAATTGGAGCTCAAAGACTTGACTTGATGGGGGTCACACAGCATAGTAAGTCTCTGAGGTGAAATTTGAGCTTGGGTCATCTTGATTCCAATTCCAGAGCATTAAATAAGCAGAATCTTATTTCTTGTGGAGCGAGGGTATGAAAAAGGGACACATGAGGCTCACACAAGCCAGTGGGATATATTTAGGTACTGGAATGTCAAACCTAAACCCATGCTCACTTGATTACTTGAGACCCTGTCTTCTAATCCATTGTGGGTAGAAAGGGTTTGTGATGGGGGCTTGTTTCTCAGGTCGTTGATCCTCTGCCAAGGTTTTCCATGAAGGAGGGGGATGGCAGCAAATCTCAACATCAAAAACATATTAAAGTGTTTCTTGGGGAAATTTTTGAAGCTGAACAAATATAAGCTGGGAGAATAATCATTCTTGTGTAAAAATGGCAGAAAAAGAGCTTTGGGTCATAGTCATCTTCTGATCACAAGACAGCAGTGTCGCATTGTGCATTAATCCAAAACTTGAACCTGGTATTGGAATGCAAAAGTAAAACCACATAGACGGTAGGAACTATGAAGTAATCTTTTTATTTTACACAACACTGACTTTTGTCTATTTTAGGATTCTGTAGCCAAAGGGAATCTGAGATATTTGTAAAAATTTCAGAGAAGAAGCTACACAGAAGACAGAAGACTAAGGGGTTGGAAAATAAGACCTGAGAGAAAAAAGGGCTATTAATTCAGCTTGGAGAAGATAAGACTGAGAATATTTAATTATACTTTTCAGGGATCTGAAGGATTATTCTAATGAGGGCTTACCATACCCAGGCTAGTGACCAAATGTTCATCTCAACTGAGAATAGAATTGGATTAAACTTTAGTATGAGGGATATAGGTTAGATGAAAGGGAGAATTTCTTTTTTGAGGAAAAAGTTGTAATTATATTTTTATTGTATTCTAATCTCCCTGGGCCTCAGTTCTTCATCTGCAAAATGAGGAGTTAGACTATAGCTTCCAATGTCCCTTCCAGCTGTAAATCTGTGATCCTATTTGCATGTTGTTGACTCATGTGCAGTAAAAATATAGTAACTGTATTAACTAGAATATATTTTGTTTATTGGAATTCTCTAATTCCCAATTACTCTGAGTAAAACTGAGTTTATTATATAGAGGTTGCATGGTATGGTTGAGTCTGGACTTGAAAGAATTTCTTGAGAGTGAAATTTTTAAACATGGGTTTATATTATTGAAAGAATTTGTAGAACTTAATTTCATCTGTCTGGGAGATAAGGTAGGCTCTTGAAGGTAGAGGGATGGATCTAAATGATTGAATCAACAAACATTTATTAAGTACCTGTCTTCTACGTGCCAGGCAGCATGCTAGGCACTGACACCACAAGGCAAAAATAGAATAGTCATTACCCTCAAAATGCTTATTTTCTTTTGGGTGAGATGTGCGTGTGTAAATATAAATACAGTAAACAAGGGAGTTTTTGTAGGGAGTCACTCGCAGCAGGAAGGATCAGGAAAGATCTCAGGTAGGAGGTATCACTGGAGGGAAACTCTGAATGAAATTAGGGATTCTAAGAAGTATCGGTGAAGAGGGAGTGAATTCCAGGCTTGGGGAGGATGGTTGCTTCAAAGACACTGAGAGAGGAGGTGGAATCTCCTGCAAAAGGAACAGCAAGACCAACTTAACTGGACTATATTGACTGTAGTGGGGAGTAACTTGATGCTGGAAAGGTAGGTTGGAACCTCTGAAAGGCTTAAAGTTTTATTGGGAGCCCTGTTAGTGTATTAAGCATGGGCAGGCTTGTGCTTTAGGAAAATCACTTCAACAGCCGTGTTGAGGAGAGATTGGACAGGAGAGAACTGAAGCCAATTAGGAGGCTGTTGCAGTAGTCCAGGTGAGAGGTGATGAGAACCTGGCCTAATGTGGTGATTATGAGTGGACAGAAGGGGATGAAGGTGAGATGTGTTTTGGAGGTAGCCTCGATGATACAGGGCAACATTGGGTGGGAGATAGTGAGATGTTGGGGATCACTCTGAGGATGTGAACCTTGCACATCTTGAAGTGGGGTGGTGCCCGTGACAGAAATGAGCAAGTTTGGAAGAGAGATGACGTTTTGGGGAAAGAGAATGAGTTTTGTTTTTGTGCATGTCGAATTTGAGAAGCGGCTAGCACATCCGGTTTGAAATGTCTAGCTGTTGGAGATGTTGGACTGGCGCTCAGGAGAGATTAGTGCTGACCGCATGCATAGATTTGGGAGAGATAACCCTCGAACCCATGGGCACTGATGAGGTTATCAAGAGAATGACAAAAGAGGGCCCAGGCTGGAGCCTTGGGGTGTGCCCACAATTAGGAGGCTTGATGTGGATGATGAACTAGCAAAGGAGACAGAGGAGGAGTGGTCAGATAAGTATGAAAAGAGCTCTGTGATTCAGGGAGAGCCATGTTAAGTAAGCACTTATTGAGTGCTGTATATGTCAGCTATTGTACTAAGCACTAGAGGTACCAATACAAGCAAGCAAGACCGTACTTGTCCTCGGGCACTTACATTCTAATGGGAGAAAACGATCCATAAAGGGCAGCTGCAAAAAGAGTGGGAGAGGTAATGTCCAGGCTGTGCTGTGTTAAATGTTTAAAGACTGACTCTCTGGCAGGAAAAAAGTGGTGGTCTAAGCGCCATCATTAACATTTTCTCCATTACATAAGTCTAGACAATCAACGGGACAATAAATTGAGCCCTGATTTGTAGCATTTGCCAATTTCTGAGTCGTAAATGGTCACACTGAAAATTTAACAACCTGCTTATTTGATAGAGGTGTATGTGCTTATACTGAAAATTTAATAACCTGCTTGAGCAGGTAGGGGCCGGCTCCAGTACATCTCTGGGTGACATGGTGTATAGAGGGCAGGGAAGTGGTGTAAAGGCCTGACAGGGGAAAGAGAAAGCAAAAGCTCATCTGGTCCCAGGGACAGGGAGGAGATAGGGTTAGGATCTCTCCATGGACAGTAGGATAGTGTGAGTGATGGAGGAGGCATGACATTGAGCTTTGGGAAATTGTTTCTGTTTCTCTTTCTTCATAGTAAGCCCTGGGTCACATTGGATAGGCACTGTTCTTACTTGGTTTCTGGGTTTTTGGTTTTTTTTTTCTGCCAAAGATTTGCCCTAGAAATGACAGAGCAAAAATGGCTTATCAGGAGTTTGCTGCCTAAGTTAAGTGAGAAGATAATAAGATGAATTTGAATCACCTGGCCCAGATGAAGTGTTCTGAAAACAAACAACAAACCCTACTTCAGACTGGCAGATATGATTGGAATCAGGGATATTGGGATGAACATGGAGGACAGAAGAGATACTATGGCACTAGGGAAAGGCAGAATGTCCTAATTTTCAAAAAGGGAAGATCGCAAACTAAAAGCCTTCCATTTCTGGGAATATACATGTACAGATCACTGAAGAGATGCTTAGTGAGTATCTAGAAAAGGAAGCAGTGATTACAAAGGTGGCTTCATGACTGATTAGCCGTAATTTCTTCTTTGATACTTTTTACACTGGTAGGTTCAGGAAAGTCCTATAGAGAAATTTTACCTAGAAAACATTTAATAAAGAACCTCATGCTTTTCTTTTGGCAGAAATAATTATATTGACTTACATGATAATACATAATTGTCTGGGTTTGGAACTAGTCAAATGTCCAGACTCAAAAAAAGCAACCATTAATAATTTGGCAAGGAGACTCTAATGGATCTTACCAAGAATCTGCATGGCCCTGTGCTGCTTAGCATATTTCCTTATTTCATTTATCTGCCCACCTCACATTTATTTATTCATTTATTTATTTCAGGCAGTGATTTGAATAGAAGCATAGATGGCATCCTCACCAAATTTGCAAATGAAACAAGATTGAGGGGGACAGCTGACATAAGTGGATGACAGAATCAGGATCCCAGAAGATCTTGAACAGAACACTTTGGGCTGAATCTAATAAAATAAAATCAGTAGGGATAGCTGTAAAGTCTTACATTCAGGTTCAGAAATCATTTTCTCAAGTACCAGATGGAGGAGCTATGGTAAGGGAGCCGTTTGTCTGAAAAGGATCTGGGGTTTTTCGTGGACTACAAGGTCAACATGAGTCAGCAGTGTGATGTGGCGACTGGAGGGCTGTTGTGATCTTAGGCTGAGTAGAGAGGAATAGCTTCCAGGAATGAGGTGGATAGGTTCATCTCTACTGTCCCCTGGTCAGGTTACCTCTGGAATATTTGTTTAGGTCTAGGTATCACCTTGATGGACATGGATAGAATGGACGCTGATGAACCCAAAGGCAGCTGAGGTACTGAAGGGTCTTGACTGCATGTGATAAAGAGGATCACTTGGGAGGGAGTGTATTCTGGAGAAGAGAAACTCAAGGGAAGGGGGCATGATGCCTGTCTTCAAGTACGTGAAGGTCTGTCTTGTAGAAGAGAGATTATGCTTTCTTTGTTTGATCCTAGAGTGGAATGAGTGCAAACTTAGGAAATTTAGACTTGATATCAGCACAAAAAATTTCTGAAAATTAGAGCTGTCCAAACTTAGAAGGGGCTATCTCAGGAGGCAGTGAATTTTCCCTCATTGTGTGTTTCAGTCATGTCCTACTCTTTATGACCCTGTTTGGAGTTTTCTTGGCAAATATACTGGAGTGGTTTGCCTTTTTTTTTCTCCAGCTCATTTTACAAATGAGGAGACTGAGGCAAACAGGGCTAAGTGACTTGTCCAGGGTCACACAGCTAGTAAGTGTCTGGGGCCAGATTTGAACTCAGGAAGATGAATTCATCCACTGTGCCACCTAGCTGCCCCTCATTGTGCGTCTTCAGACATTGGGTGACCACCTGCTAGGTGTGTTATAGTAAGGATTCTTTTTCTTGTGTAAGTTGGGCTGACTGACTGCTAAAGCCAACTCTGAAATTCCTCTTGTGTCTGTTTATCCTTTGCAAAGTGGAGACAGTCCTTAGGGAATTATAAATAAGTGATAAATATAGATAACTGAGTTAAGGCTCTTAGAATACAAGGAGCCTATTAAAAGGAGGCACAAATAAAACAGCTATCATTAGTTTTGGAAAAAGCTCTAAAAACTCTTTCCAGTAAGTTAGTTTTCTCTATAATACCTACGCTGAAATGAGGTGCCTTGGTTTATATCTAGAGAAGCTAGGGTATTAGAAGGATGGACGTAACTAACAGCATGCTTATTACCATTATAAATTTTGAGTGCCTTCGGAGTGATTTATAGGACAAAGGAAAAACAGATCCTTATCTTCCAGATCTAAGCAATACATGAAAGGCTTAGAATCAATACATGAAAGACTTAGAATTTCATCTTGGAACCTTGTGCCTTGGTGCCCTTTCTTGGTGACAGTTCCTGGACATGGATTCAGTTGTTTCTCTTCTCATTTTCCTCTCTAGTGCAGAAGGCAGAATGGCGAGCGTGTTGTCGCGGCGCCTTGGCAAGCGATCCCTCCTGGGAGCCCGAGTGTCTGTCCCCAGTGCCTCTGGAGATGGCTTAGCAGCGGCAGTCCAGCCCTCAGGTTCCCATGCTGAGCTGGTTGGGGTGGTTGCCCCCCAACCCTTCCCTGTCTACAAGGACAACCACTGCCAGGAACATCCTAAGGAGATCCTCATGGCGCCTGGTGTCCCAGGTCTACAGCAGGCGGTGTTTCAGGCAGGGCAGAAGGTAAGTCAGAGCAAAGTGTGGATGGGGGTGTGTTTCTGTTCCTTTAGACTTGGAGTTGGAAGATTCAGAATCCTTACTCACAGTTTTGGGATAAGATTGGGTATAGGGAGACAAGTGTCATGGATACTGTTTTTCTCTCAAACCACTCATTTCTGATGTCTCCTATATTGGTCATAAGAGAGGCAGACTTTTTTTACAGTATACAATGATCTCCTAGTTCTGCTCACTTCATTTTGCGTCAGTTCATATAAGTCTTCTCAGGTTTTTCTGAAACCATCCTCCTCATCATTTCTTATAGCACAATAATACTCCGTCACAATCATATACCACACCTTATTCAGCCATACCCCAATTGATGAGCATCCCCTCGATTTCCAATTCTTTGCCACTTCGAAAAGACCTGCTACAAATATTTTTGTACATACAGGTCTTTTCCTTTGATCTCTTTGGGATGTGCAAGCCTAGTAGTGGTATTGCTGGGTCAAAGAGTACGCACAATTTGATAGCCCTTAGGGCATAGTTCCACGTGGTTCTCCAGAATTGTTGAACCATTTCACAGCTCCAGTAACAGTTCATTAGTGTACTGTTTTCTCACATCCCCCATGAGAAGAATTTTAGAGCCTAAGTCATAGGGTGTTTGTGCAGCAGACCTTCTGCTTCCTGTGGGTACACCATGGTGTAATTCTTAATACCTCTTGCCACTCTGTTGAAGTAAGTGCTCCCAAAGTCCACTGACCTTAGGCTGATTCAGAGTTCACAGAGGCTAGTGAGATGAGTGGTATTTATCTTAAATGTTTACCGGGCCTAGTTGGTATATATATTTGGTGCAGGAGCCAGCAACTTTTAAAAATTAGTTACCAAGGTTTTCTTTCATGCTTTTTTTCTCACTGGGAGTCAGTGTGTACCAAATGGAGTTTTAAAATTGGGCTAGAGTAACACTGACTCATTGTGGATGGTCATTCAGCAGGGGGCTGTGGTGGTAGACATAAAGAAAGCAGCTTGGATTGATGTTGGAAGCTGGGATGGGGGTGAATGGCAGTCCCTGTCCTGCCTTAAGGGCCCTCATGATACAGATTGCTAACCCCAGCTTTAGTATATCAAGTCTCTATTTGCCCTTGCTCTTGGAGGCATTGGGTAAGAGTAGAACCTCCCTGCTCCCTCTGTTACATTTTGACTTTTCCTTCCTCTTCTTTGGTGCTGTGGGTAGGGTTGTATGTGGTGGGAGTTTTTTATGCTACATGCATCTTGAGGTAAGTGATTGGCTGGATGACTCCTCTCCTGTGTTGTCAGCATGCTTGGGTTCTCCAATGCCATGTGCTCTTTTGGGGGGTGGGGAGGGGAAGATGAAATGACTTTTGGAATCAAGGAGCAAGTGCCAGAGTTGATTTGGGGAGAAATTTGGTCTTGAAGTTTGTTGTTGTTGTTGTTGTTGTTTTTTAATGGGTACTTTGGGATCAGTGTTTTGTCATTCAGGAACCATGGACAGCAGCAGGTAGGCTCTAGGACTGGATGGAGTTTGGGAATGTAGCCTAAAGGTTATGTACCCCCAACAGAGGAGACGTAGAGTAGAGATCAAAAGCCATTAAGTCAGAACCAAGTGAGCCCTCTCAACCCAGAGACGTGTTAGAGGCAGCGTGGTGTGTAATGGACAAAGTGTTGGCCTGGGAGTCTAAATCGACCAGAGTTCAGATCCCACCTCTGACAGTAACAGCTCTCTGTCTATGGGCTTAATGTCCATGAGTGTCCATTTCTCTCTCTGTAAAACAGAGATAATTCCTATGCTGATGACCTCACAGGGTTGTTAGGAATATTAGGTGGAATTAATGCATATAAAGTGATTTGTGAAGTTTAAAAGTTCTGGGAAGATGTCTCCATTCATTCTCCCTCTTTCTTCTTCTTCTTCTTCTTCTCCTTCTTTTTTTTTTTTTGGTGAGGCAATCAGGGTTAAGTAACTTACCCAGGGTCACACAGCTGGGGAGTGTCAAGTGTCTGAAGCTAGATTTGAACTCAGGTCCTCCTGACCCCACGGCTGGTGCTCTATCTATTGCGCCACTTCCACCCTCACCCCTGGTCATCTGAATGGCGAGTAGGTAGACTATAGGTGTGGAATAATGTAACCAATGAGGTTTTTTGCTTAGCTATATTTCCTTATTATGAAGAAGGATTTTTCTGTTAGGGACAGGAAGGAAGGCCAGAGAAGGGTTGTTGGGAACTGACAATGAGATTTTTTTGTTTTTTCTTTTTAAAAGAGCATCAATAAAACACTTATTTTTTTGGATACTTATTTATTTGCTCTTTGGATTTTAAGGACACATAACTGAGATAATTCCCTGCCTTGACTTAGAACTTTTATATGGTTTCTGTTGAGATAACAACCAATGCTGCATGTTTAGCCTGGGCCCTACAGGTGGGAGCAGATGATTGGGGACCCCTGGCTAAGGGGAAAGGTGTGGGCATGGGGAAGCAGCAGCAGTTTTTGGCAGACAGGTCCGGACACCTGAACTCGGGGGTGTTAGAACCCTAGGAGGAGACCTAAGAGACACTGACCGTGGGATTCCCTTTTTCTTTCTCCTTTTCCCAGGTCTGTGTGTGGTATGGGGGCCAGGAGTGTATGGGAGTGGTGGAGCAGTACAGCTGGGCAGAAGATAAGGTGACGGTTCTGCTGCTGGACCAGAAATTGCAGATCTGCTGCAAATCAGAGGAAGTTTGGCTGCCGGAGCTGAAGGGTTCTGTGCCTCAACTGCCACCAACCATGGAACAGGCAGCTCCTGCTACAGCGTACAGATCCGTCTCCAGGAATATTGATGTCCCGAAGAGGTTTGTATGGGAAGGCACTGAGTCCCTGAATGTGTGGGTAGCTGTCTGTGTGATGGGGCCTCTCAGGTAGAAGGGCCCTGGTTATAGTGACAAGAATTGAAGGGATTCCCTCTAGCTGGGGCCTTGTCTACCGGGTGGGGGTGCCTTCTTTTGTAGGGGTTAGTATTTGGACAGGCCCCAACTTTTAGGGATGGGAGGCTAGCTCAGGGCTCTTTCTCTCTCTCTCTCTCTCTCAGTTTTAATTTAGGGGAGTTTTAATGTTGGACTCTTTCTCTATAAATTAAAAATAATAATAATAGCCAGCATTTGTATAGCCCTTAAAGATTCGCAAAGTGCTTTATGTAGTTTATCTTATTTGAGTCTCATAACTCTGTGAAGTAGGTAACTATTATTATCCTCATTTTATAGCTGAGGAAAAGTGAGGCTGAAAGAACTTAAGTGACTTGTTCAGGATCCCAGAGCTAGTAGGTATCTGCAGCAGGATTTGAACTCGGATCTTCCTGACTCCAAGTCTAGCATTTTGTTCCCAGCGCCATATTGTTGCCCTGGGATGCTCACCTCACTGTAAAGAGGGCTGAATAAGCGAGTGCTTTATCATGGTCTTGACTGAGAGGAGGGAGACACTTACCATGCCTCTGGGTTCTTTATTTGCCCTTCTCACCTCCAGCTATCAATTTTCTATCTCAGTAAAGAGGAATGTAGTGATATAGATGATCCTAAGCATCATAGAATCGAAAGATCCTTAGTACTTAGCTTTAAGGCAACGAGGTGGTGCAGTGGGTAGAGCACCAGGCCTGGAGTCAGGAAGCCCAGAGTTCAAATCTGGCCTCAGACACTTACTAGCTATGTGACCCTGGGCAAGTCACTTAACTCTGTTTGCTTCAGTTTCCTCATCTGTAAAATGAGCTGGAGAAGGAAATGGCAAACCACTCCAGTGTCTTTGCCAGGAAAACTCCAAATAGGGTCACCAAGAGTTGGATACTACTAAAAAAACTGAACAGCAACTTAGCTTTGAGTTTAATGGTGTGATTTCCTTCCCCCAGAACTCCAAAAGACTTACCTTTTTAATTGCCACATGTTATAGTATAAATCGATCTATCAAGGTTAAACAAACAAAAACCCTCCCCTCTTTGGGACTGATATATTGACAGCAGTGGCCTACCTACCTCATCCCTCTTTGTGCTGTTAGCAGTAACTGGTTGGTAAGGTGAACTCTTACTGCCTTGTTTTCATCAGCTGTTAATATTCAATTTATATTTGACTCTTAGTGGTATTTGCCATCATTTTACATAGTCACAGTGGCAGCTAGGTGGTACAGTGGATACAGTGCCAGACTTGGAGTCAGGAAGACCTGAGTTCAAATCCAGTGTCAGACACTTACTAGCTGTGTGGTGCTGGGCAAGTCACTCAACCTCTCTCTGTTTGCTTCAGTTTCCTTAGTTGTGAAATTGGGTAAATGATAACACCTAACTTGTTGTGAGGCTCAAATGAGGTATTACTCGTAGAGCACATAACCACAGGGCCTGGCACACAGTAAGTGCTATAGAGATGCTTATTCCCTTTCCCTCAGTTTGTAATTTCTTTTCATCAGATTTGCAGGTGCTAATTTCCCATGAAATTAAATGTTTGGGGTTTTCCTCTGAGAAATAGTACAGTAGGAAGAACATTGGCTCTGGGGTTAGAGGTCCTGGGTTCAAATCACAATTCTGACACTACCTACCTTCAGCAAATCATTTAGTCTCTCTGGGCCTCAGTTCCCTCACCTGTAAAATGGAGGGATTGGGTTAGATGGCCTCTGAGTTCCCTTCCAGCCCTCAATCAGTGATTCTGTCATGCTCAGTGACAACTTAGCTGCTTCGAGTGCTGTTAAAATACTTAGTTTGATGTACCTGGGTGTTAACAAGTAAAAGGCATATTGTTTATTACTTTACATAGCACATTCTTGTTACTTTTGACTATCATATTACCTTGTAAGCTGTTTGTTATTTACCATTCCTGGTGTGAATGGGAGAGAACAAAATCTTTTTTCTCATAGTCTTTTCTAAAGCAGAATTTTAGAAACCTTTTGGCACCACCAGGCAATGCTGTGATGTTTGGGACTTAAATCTGGTGACAAATGTTTGTGAATCCAAATCTACAAAACAATAGATGTGGACTAGTATTCAGAGGTTTTTTTTTTGTTTTTTTTTTTGTCTAAACCTTTGTGGGGAATGCCTAGTATGGAAACTCTTCACTCACCCATATTGTCAGCTCATCTATAACTTACAATTTCCTTGGGCATTGAGAGCTTAAGCTGTCGATCCACCGTCAGCTAGGACGTGTCAGAAATAGAACTTGAATCCAAGTTTTCCTGGATTCTAAGACTGATAGCTTCTCATTCAGTAGATATAAATGAGTGAATGAAAAAACATTTATTAAGTGCTTAACTCTGCAAAGCACTGTGCTAATTACTGGGGATACAAGTGGAAAAATGAGCTCACATTCTAATAGACAACCCTTGAGAGTCCTAGGGGGCAGCAGGAAGATGCTATGGTTTACTGATCCTTAGGATGTAGTGTCAGGACAGATGGAAATGCCTCAGACTTTGGAGGACTCAGAAACAGGGCTGCTGGTAAGACCCTGTGATCCAGATGGCAAGTAATCCAGTTTGACTAGAGTGTAAAGGGGAGAAGACTAATACAGAAGTGCATCTTTTTGAATGTCATTTTGATTAAGAAGATCATATTCATTTCTGATGTTGAACCATTTGACAGTGCCGAGGAGTTTGGTGGTGAAAACTTTATTTTTCAGGTCTTCAGTATCTGGCTACTGAGGAGGTAGGGGCAAATGTTAGCAGAGACAGCTCTTGTGATCTCGAGATGACTCTACTGGAGTTGCTTGCTCCCCTGGGTGACGGTGGCAGGGTCAGACTAGAGGTAGAGGTAGGGGATACTGTTAGTCACAGAATTCTTGGGCATGTAAAGTCCTAGGTAGTGTCTCCATGGGGGCCTGAGACAATATGTCAAGGGTAGTAATTTGATTTTCTTTCATGTAGCAATGAAAGAAGATTTTAAATTATATAACAAGGTGCTAATGTTAGCTTCTTGCCACAAACTATCATTTTTTGGTGCAATGAAATTAAAGTGGATCTCTTAGCAGATACTGGAATTCTGGAATGCTCTCCAAAAGTTTATTTCATAAGATGTCTTTTTTGTTTTGTTTTGTTTTGTTTTTTAATTTCAGCATTAACTCATAGCTCTAATTTTATTCTCAAACAACTCAAGTTTATTTTTGAAAGAGTTCTGTAGAACTCTAAAGGTTTTGCCAGTGTGAAGGAATTTGATCATTGAAGTTTGGTTTAGGGAATCTTTATTTAATGATCTTGAAATGTCTTTAGTTTTTATGGGGCTGTTGTCCCAGGAAATAGGTCCTGTTGACATTCACAAGATGATAATTTGCTTGTTTGGTTTCTTTGGGAGGATAAGGCTGGTTTGTTTTAGTTATATCCCTTTGTGTTTAAGTATGGCGCAGAACCTACCTCTTCTTAAAAAGGGGTGGGAGGATTTGCATATTTAAAAAATTATATAGGCTTCTTTGTCATCTTATTTTTCATTGTTCTTAATTTCTTTTGTCTCTAAATTAATTACTGTATATTGTGTTGTAGAAAGAAGATCAGATTGGGAATCAAGAAGACCTAGGGTTTACATTCTGCCTATGACCCTTATTAGTACTGTGACCATGATCCATTCACTTTACCAGCTTAAGTCTCAGTTTCCACATCTGTAAAATGGCAATAATACTTGCAGTACTAGCCTCATGAGGTGATCTTTTTTGTTTGTTTGTTTGAAGACTGGCTTTCCCTAGCTCACTCAGGCTGTAAGTTCACAGGTCTTGATCCCACTCTGATCTGTATAGAAGCTTTGACCTTCTCTGTTTCTGACGTGGGCTGATTTGCTCCTTCATTAGGCAACCTCAGTGAGCTCCCCTCCCTCTCCCAGGGGCTCACCGTATTAAAGCCAAACTTGGTTTTGACACTGTATTGCCATAATTCGCTCAGAACTGAACTCGAGTTGTGTCAGCCTCCCCCTCCCCAGGAGCTGGGTTTACAGGTCTGAGCCCCCATGCCCGGAGGAGTCTACTTTGAAACTTTGAATAAGATATATGTGTAAAGAGGAAATCTTTAACACACTATATAGAGTTGATTGTTGTTAATGATAATGGTTGAACAGCTAAGTGGGGAAGTGAATAGAGTGCCAGGCCTGGAGTTGGGAAGCACTGAGTTCAAATGCGGCCTCAGACACTTACTAGCTGTATGACCCAGGGCAAGTTATGTAACCCTGTTTGCCTCAGTTTCCTCATCGGTAAAATGAGCTGGAGAAGGAAATGGCAAACCACTCCAGTATCTTTGCCAAGAAAACCTTAAAGCAAAGAGTCAGCTGCAACTGAACAACAGCAGTGATAATGATATTTTAATTTGGGTTTAATCCTGGTTTATTCCATTACTTTGTGTCTCTGAACGAGTCACTTAGCCTGTTTCCTCACCTTATATTGGACAGATGACCCATACATGTTCTTCCATAAACAGGGGATTGACCTGGGCTCCTGCCCGTTATTGGGGATTGGTCTGAAGTTTGTGCTTGAGTTTACTTACACTAGTAATAAAACTCACAACATGGGTTGTTGTTGTTTTTTTACTTTATTTAGACTTTTTTTTTTGATGAGTATTTCTAGGTTTTAATTGATTGAAAGATATTAGAAAATGCTGACAAAACACAGCAGTGCATATTAAAATTATATATTATGCTAAAGCAGTATTTATACCAGGAATGTAAAGACGGCAATATTAGAAAACCAATGAGCATAATAAATTAAATTAACAAAGCTTACTTCAGTGGATCTATAATCACATAGATGTGGGTATTCCATTGAATAATGCATTCCAACCCATCAACATCTTCTTATCCTATGTGATTTTTTTTAAATTTAATTTATTTATTTTTAGTTTTCAGCATTCACTTCCATAAGATTTTGAGTTTTAAATTTTCTCCTCATCTCTCCCTTCCCCCCCCCCCCCAACATGATTTTTTTTTTTTAAATAGGAATCTGACCTGTGTGCTTTACATGTCTTGTGCAAAACTTGTTATATGTTACGGGCAGCTAGGAGTCATAGTGGATAGAACAATGGCCCCAGAATCAGGAAGACCTGAGCTTAACTGTGGTCTCAGATACTGAGTAGCAGGGTGGCCCTGGGCAAGTCACTGAACCTCTGTCTGCCTCAGTTTCCTCATCTGTAAAATGAGAATAATAGCACCTACCTCCCAGACTTGTTCTGAGGAACAATTGAGAAAATATTTGTAAAGTGGATAGCACAATGCCTGTCACAAAGTCAGTGCTTAATAAATGCTTGTTCCCTTCCCGCCTACCCCTACTTTGGGTTGTGTTCCTTTAGGACAAAATAACTTTGCAGGATGTATCCCAGAATTGTAGGATTGCAGTGATCTACAAAGTGGATAATGCACATGCAACAGTCATCAGAAGAACATGGTGGTTGTGCAGGCTCATGGAGTTCTTTTGGACCGTTCTAGTCTTTCTTACCTCTCCCTTTGTTTGCATTCAGGAAGTCAGATGCAGTGGAGATGGATGAGATGATGGCGGCCATGGTCTTGACCACATTGTCTTGCAGTCCAGTAGTGCAAAGTCCTCCTGGCGTTGAGTGCAATTTACCTGGTGAGTCTTGCCACTAAACCCCAAGAAAAATACTGAGTAGGTATCTCATTTGGAGGTGGACCCTTAAACTTAACATTTTTTTTTAGCAGCTATATGCAAGGAACACTGGCCTGGACATCAGGATTCCTGGATTCTGTTCTCAGTCACATTCCACCCCATACTTTCTGAGTGACCTTGTGTTAGTTGCCTCCCTTCTCTTTCCTCAGTTTCCTCATCTGGGGAGGAGGATTGTGGAGCATTTTGAAGATGAATGAGACCATTGGAAAGAGTCTCACTCACTGGCCAGATGAGTAAGTTCCTCCACGGGAGTAAGTTAGGCACTTGTGGTGGGGAACTTGAACTAGGCCAGTAGAGGGATATTTTGTTTACTAGGAAAATAACATATGAGTGGCCTCCAAATGTTCATGCCCCTCTCCAAGTGTCTTAATTCACTCTTGTAAACTAGGATAAGCCTACAGGGCCAGACCCCAAAAGAAATTAAGTTAAGTCTGAATTTAGTCCAGTCATGGGCAAGAAAATATTTTAATAGAAAGTAAAAATGTGACTTCACAGTAAACTGATTCTCTTTCTGAATGCTTTTGGCACTATTTGAAACATGCCATTACCATTACTGTGGGGAATGGTTGGTGAATATTAGTAGTTTGATCAAATTTGTTGTGTGGGCCTTAACATTTTTAAATTAACTTGTAAGGCTGGCCTGAAACTTACTCCCAGGGAACAACTTTACTTACTGGCATAGTCCATCTAACTTAATTGTCAGTTATTCTGAGTTTTGTGGGGGAAACATGACATTTTTGGTAAGAAAAGTGACCATGTAAACTTACATTTATATAATTGATTAACTTATCAGTTACTCTTAAAAAATGTTACTTTAATATTTAAGTGTTTAAGTTTTCCTCAACATCAAGGAATAGACTGATATACATAATTTAGTCAGTGGAATGTCATTTACTGGCTCAAGTATTTCAAGAAGTGGAAGAATGTAGCCCGATTTCTGAACCTGCAAGAGTGGAGTTAGATTACATATGTTTTTCTATATATATGTATGTGTGTGTGTGTGTGTGTGTGTGTGTATGTGTGTGTGTGTGTGTGTGTATATATATATATATATATATATATATATATATATATATGCATATACATATGAAATGATGGCGGTGGTCTTGCAGTCCAGTAGTGCAAAGTCCTCCTGGCATTGAGTGTAATTTACGTGGTGAGTCTTGGTATATATATAATATAATATAGAAACAGAAAATAGAAATGTAGAATATAGAAATATATATATATCTAGAATATAGAAATAGAAAGAAAAATATAATAGATATTATGATACAAGTATTATATATTATCATATAACACAACATAAATATATAGTTATAACATAAATATAATATATACTATACAAAACATATACATGTTTATATATTATATATGTATATATAGAGTGCATATATACACGTGTGTGTGTGTAAATGTGTTTTTTCTAGTGATGGTGGCAAGGCCTTCAAAGTATTAGTACAAAGGGACCCACATGGGGTTTTAAATCTACCACTGGATTTGCCAAGGGTAGCCAGAGGCAGAGGAGAGAGTCTCCAGAAATTGGTGCAAAGGGAAAGTGGACTATTATAAAGACATCAAGTCCAACCAGTTCATTGTGCTCTGCTCTTGTACCCCAACTGGCACCATTCCATCCACTATCTTACCTCTTTATCTGAAACGTTTTCAACTTTTCCTCTCAAGGAATTAACTTATTTTTAAAATCAGAATAAATGACTTATCATCATTGGAACAAGTAGGAAAATAGCATTTACTTGGTAGCTAATTTTCCTGAAATGCTTTATAAAGCAAAGTATATTTTGACAACCTTCTCTAAAATTGAGCTCTATTTAAAAATATTAAAGTTAGTCTTGGAATTTTTTCTTCAGGATTGCTATGTGAGCGTTGATTTTTGTGTAGAAGGGGGAAGAAGTAAGAATTACTGTTGAGTTAGTGGCAATAGAAATTGTGTAGAAAACAGAATGTTCTGTTACGGTCTTGCCTCACATGTATTGAATGTGATCACATAAAAGGCAACACCTATTTTTGCAGATTTTCAATACTTGGCGCATAGCACCTAATAAATAGTTATTCAGGGGCAGTTAGGCAGTGCGGTGGATAAAGCAATGACTCTGGAGTCAGAAGGACCTGAATTCAAATGTGACCTCAGACACATAATACTTAATAACTGTGTGAACCTAGGCAAGTCATGTAACTCTGATTACGTCCAAAAAAAAATGCTTATTCATTCATTGACAAAGTCTTAAAACTGTACTGATGATACAAAACATACATATACTTGGTCCTGACTTTTAAAGAATCTGCTAAGGTGATATGAAATGCATATGTTATCTACATAATATAAGCAGAGATTAATTTTTGGTTTTAATTTTTCATATTTTTTGAAAAACACATTTTGTCTCCTTCAAAAATTTTTGAGTTACTTCAGGTGTATACAGTTGGGAAGATCAACTGTATGTGGAAGATTTGTGGGTCAAAGTTTGCTTAGATCTTGATGTGTTTTTATTTTTACCCCTAATTCCTGACCCAGACCTTTTCTGTGGTTCCTAAATCTTTCCTAATGGTCCCATTCAGGATTAAAACTCTGTTCATGCTTCCTAATGTTTGGCTTAAACCATGGGTCAATATTTGAGCTTTTTCTAGTTCAGGGACCAGGTTGCTTTGGAACTCCCATAATGCAGTGGGTTATGATTGCTTCAAGGTCTAAAAATTTGGAAACATGACTCATTTACTCAGCCTGCAGTTTTCCTGCAGGAGGTGAGACTTGAGGAAAGTCTTGACTCGAAAGCTATTTTAGGTATGTGGGACAAAACAATGGGATTAAGGCAGCAATGTGTTGCTACCACAAATGTCGTGACAATGTGCTTTGAAACCCACTGTGAGAAGGTCTAACACAATGTTAATGGCAGTAGAAGATCTGATAGAAGTCTTTCCAAAGTTTTATTGTACAGGACACTTGGTAACTGTAAGGGTCTTATTTCTTGCCTTATTTGAAAAGTAAGCCTGTGTCTAAGCTTTTCAGACATACGTTCTGTGTATTGCAACCCTACAAGTTATCTTGAATCAAGCATTTGAAAGAAATTGGACCATCCCTAAAACAAGAGACAGGCAAAAGTGTTAATAAAAACTGCAGGTGCAACCTACTCATTGACATTGCATTTCTTCAAAGACTGAGGGTGTTCATCACCTGCATTTTCTCACTGGCTCTGAGTAGTAGAGAATTGATAGAGAAAAATTTTACAATCCTGAAATTTTCCCAGGTGAATGTCACATCATCTGAGATAGCATGTGGTAGACTTTCCATATTGTGCTGGTCTTCATCGTTTCTTCAATATTACTGTCTCCATGGGACGTAGTGTTACTTTCTTCTTAATTTTCTGTCTCTTACACATCACCTGCCAGTTCTTTGTTAGTCAAGACTGAGCCCAGAACAGTAATAACCTTCATTGTTGCTTCACCTTTATTGTTAATTTCATCTCTCAGAATGGGAAGTCAGGAATCTCTCAATTACTCTCTGCTTGGAGCAAAATTCTATTTGCAGAAGATATCCAGAGAGCTAAAGCCCTTTTGGCTACTATATCTTACCTCTCGGCCAGTTTTAGAATCTAAATTAGGAAAGTGTCACTCATGTTTTCTGTGTCTGGGCAGTCCTACAATATTTTCACACAACATTATCATAGGATTTGAGCTAGAAGGAACTGCTGAAGTCACCCTGCTTCAACCCCCTCATTTTACAGTTGAAGAAACTAAGGCCCAGAGAGATTGTGTTTTGCCTATGGTCCCGGATATTAAACATCAGAAGTGAGACTTGAATCCGATTCCGGAGGGCAGTGTCCCTTCCAGCATGCCACAGTGCACCATACCATGTTTCCCATTGTGCTTCCTCTCTCAAGTTTGTCTGTTTAGGTCAATGCCTTCTTTAGATACAATGCTACTGGATCTATTCCTATCTTAAATATATTTTTAAAACAAAATATATCCTTTACTTTGCTGTATTGCAGTCATGAGTCCTTTCCTATCACCTAATGATATAATAATTACCTTGTACTTCTATTTTTGCTTTGTTGTCTTTACTCTGTATTAGCATGTAGAAATTAGAGGTGACGAGTATTGAGTCCAAATAACTTACTTCTTGTTTTCACCTGAAAATTATTTGGTACATTGAGTTGCCTTATTCTTTATCATGTGTTTATAGTATTGTTTGGAACAGTTTTATTTAGGCATTTTTCTCCCTCTTCTCTTTGTATCCCAGAGTTTACTTTAAAGTCACCTTGATGAGATTGTCAAATCTTTTGCTAAATGCGTTGTTCCCAGTATTGATTAACTATATTCCATTCTTCGTCAGGAGCCATTGTGGCATCCTAGACCAAATATTCTTCTTTGACACCATTTATGTAGTCAGCTGTTCACTTCCCATATCATTCTTTCTCTTTCAGTTATGACCTTGAGCTTGAAGAGGTAAAAATACCACCTGCTTCCCTAAATCTTTCTGGTTTTTTATGTAGGACTTCCAAGGAAGGAAGGAAGGAAAGAAACAAGCATTTATTAAGCCCTTCCTGTGTTCCAGGCACTGTGAACACGCCAAAAGAAAGTCACCCAAGATCGTTTTTGCATTTTTTCCTGATGATGGCAGTTTTTTTCCTACATGAATCAGATGAAGCAGGTAGTGTTGGGTGGATTTGAGGAATCTTGGCAAGGTCTCTTCTGCGTTTGGATACTCACCCTGGGAAGACAGTACACCTCCTTGTCAGCCATGTTGGCTTCAGAAACAGCTGCTTCTCAATGTCTTAGTGGTGGGACGATCCATCTGTTTCTCCTGGGGGCGGTAACAGGATTTCTCCCACTTGCCAATGCTTCCTTAGTCTGGTGTGTCCCATAGGGCAGGGCTTCTTCAGAATGCTTATTTATAAACACCTTTTCATAAGGAGAGTCTCATATCAATTGTAGAGTTCTCCAGAGGCAAGGTTTACTTTCTTTTGTCTTTACATTCATGTCCTCCCCCTAAACCATTCCTTTTATTGATCAGAATCAGAACCAGAATATCACTTTCCCTGGGTAATAACATCTACCACTTTTTGAAGAATTTTTAAAGCTGTCTTACTTTGGCAGTTTAAAGCCAGCTGTCAGAAGATAAAGCACAGCTTAGTCAACTGTGTTGTCTCATAACTGAGTTTGGACCTAGGAGCTACGCACTCTCTCCTTTCCTTTGCTCTTTCCTCCTTTTGCCTGCTTCTCTCTGTGCCCTTCATTCTTTGCTACCTGTAGAACTTGGCTTTTATAATAATAGCTAACCAATGAAAACACGTCTGTCTTCTTGTCAGTTAATTGATCAGCTGTATGAGACTTTTCCTGAAGCCTCTCTGAAATTGCCTATGTCTACTTTGCATGGATTTTGTGTCTGCTTATATGTGTATGTGGTTTTCCCCTTAATAGATTATAAGTTGTTTAAGGGCAGAGGGAGTTTCATTTTTACTTAGTACCTGGCATATGGTAAGAGCTCAATAAATGCTTTTTGATTGATTGATCTTTGAATCGTCAGCTATTCTTAGTGGTCCAAGATTTCCCAGTCTTCCATGTTGCTAGGTACTTGAGGGTGCCTATATATTTCTGTCTCTTGGATGGTGGAGGTTTTAGTACATTTTAGTACAAAGGATGGTGAAATCAGTTTTTGTTTGCATAGGTTCTTAACTTGGGATCTGGGAAATTTTTTTCCTCATATATAAAATGGGAATAATAATAACTGCAGAATTTGCCTCATAGGGTTGTTGTGAGGATCAAATGAGATAATAAATGTAAAACATTGAAAAATTTAAAGCGCTGTAGAAATGTCAGTAGTTGTAAAAGTAATGGTATTCACCTTGGCTGTGATGAGAACTTAAATTGTCTGTAAACCATTAACCCTTGTGATCATTCTTTTCAAGATACCCTGGTTGTGAACATGATAACTTGATGTTTCCATTTTGCCTCAGGTGGGAAGATGCTTATATGGTAACATTCCCCAGGTGGTACCCCTCCGTATTTAATTCTGTGCTCTCATTCATCCCCTGTTTATCCTTAAAGAACTGTACAGGTCAGGGATGATTCTCTCAGCTTTATTGAGACTCAGAGAGGTAGGTGGCCTTCTTGGAAGATACAGTAAGCCAGTGTCATAAATGAGAACGAGATCTAGAAACCCAGACTTCCAGGCTAGAACTCATCATCACTTTGTCCTTGCCACCCAGTGCTTTGGGCTTTATTGATTGGGATAAACTGTAGAGCGTACATGTGGCAAAGAGTAAGCTGTTTCCATCTGGCACGGAGATGGATGTCCGCCAGTTCCCAGGTATCCTGTGGGATTGACCGTGCCTACAACCCCTTCGGATTTCATCTTCTCTTCTTTCCTGCATAGCATCTCGGACAGCTTGTGACCTGTGGAAGGAGAGTGGAGATGTGTCGGACAGTGGCAGCAGCACCACCAGTGGGCACTGGAGTGGAGGCAGTGGGATCTCCACTCCATCTCCTCCCCACCCTCAAGCAAGCCCCAAATATTCAGGCGAGGCCTTTGGCTCACCAAAAGCTGACAATGGTTTTGAGACAGACCCTGATCCTTTCCTGATGGATGAACCAGCCCCACGAAAGAGAAAGGTATTTTGTGTGTGTCTGTGTGTCTGTGAGAGAGAGAGAGAGAGATGGGCTAGAATTTTCTCCGTATTAAATTGGTCCTAGAGAAAAAGACATAACACAGATGGGCCTGGCATATATTAAGTATTGTTTGTCTTGGACAACCCTTCTTTGATTTTCAGATAATAAATCTTGTTTAAGTTTCCCATTTTTATTTCTCAGTTTTCTCTCCCCTTCTGCTTTAACTTTTTTAAAAAAAAATTATTTATTTTTAACAGTGATTTTTTAAAAATTTGAGTTCCAAATTCTCTCCTTCCTCCCTTCTCTCACCCCTCCCCTGCCCATTGAGAAGGCAAGAAGTGTAATATCAGTTATACGTGTGAAATCTTGCAGAAGATACTTTATCACCCTTTTGCTTTAATGCCAAAAGTTTCCTTAACCTTACAGCTTTCCTAGGACCCTCATCATCCTCTTCTCAGAGCCCTCATCTCCCTATGTGTATCCTCAGGCTCCTGCTCTTAAAGGCAAGGATGGATTGATTTTTTATATTTTTTCTCCAGTGCCTAGAAAGGTGCTTAAAACGTGCTTGTTGATTGATTTGTAGTCTTCACACTAATCTCTTCCTTATTGCTTATACACCTACATAGAGATTTCTAGTGGTTTTTTTTTTTTTTCCTCATAGCACCAACCATTGCACAAGCCTGTAGGGCGTATCTAGAGTCTGGGGCCCAAGCTTTTCAGTAAGCAGTGTTTATGACCCTAAAGAACCTGGTCTTGAAAAATGGAGGGGTAGATCAGTACTCTCTCTTAGGTGAGAAAGGGAGTGTAGGAAAAAGGAGTGTCCCCTAATGCCCAGGGTTTATTTTCTCCGCAGAATTCAGTGAAGGTGATGTACAAGTGTCTGTGGCCAAACTGTGGCAAAGTCCTGCGCTCCATTGTGGGTATCAAGAGACATGTCAAGACCCTCCACCTAGGGTAAGTCAAGGGGCAGGTGCCAGGCCTTCCCTTGGGCCTCATCTCTCAGGTGTTCCTTTTCCTACCTGGGGGTCCTTGTGGTTTCTCTATAGCCTTCTGCCCCAGGATGCTTTTGAGAAATTGGTACATCTGCCTTCTTCTGTCTCCTTCCCAGTCCATGCTAAGATTGATTTTTTATAAAGCTCTCCCTGCTCCTAGTGCCCCTTCTTGGAGACTGTCAGAAGCTATTTCCTTCAGTCTTAATGAGGAAAAAAAGAAGGAAATTTGCTGAGTGCCTGTATTATTTGTGCTGCCAGGGACCTCCCATGCATGTCTTTTCTTTCCTTGCTGAATTAACAGTTATTTTAATGGTCCCACTTTCTGAGTGGAGGGAGAGGAATTGCTTAGGTTTGGTAGCTCATAGCACAGGCTAGTTAAGCCCCATTAGCTGGGTTCTTTGCTGGCCCTTCCTGATGAAAACTGAGACTCTGTTGACTCTTAACACTTTTAGACCAGGGGAAACGGCCTGCAGGGAGAGCTGGGCCAGGCTGGATAGAGCTTCTCGTCGTGGTGGAAACCCACTCACAGCTCAGGCTGCCCAGGGCAGTTCTTTGTCAGGGCGTCAGATGAAGCCTGCGATGAAGAGAGATATTGTTTGTATTTTTCAGAAGAGGGGATTCCCCGAGTATCAGGAGAAACAATTCTTTTCTGATTCCTCTATTGGACCATAAGCTCTTTGAGAGCAGGGGCTGTTTTTGCTTAGCCCGGTGCCTGGCACACTTGCTGACTTGACTAATAGACTAGAGCAGTGTCATCTGACGGCATTAGGCTGGGAGAGAAGACGCCTGGTTTTCCTCTGGTTCTATCCCTAATTTGTTCTGTCACCCCAAGGATATTATTTCCCTTCCCTACCTCAGGCTTGCCTATTTTGTGAAAAGAGAAGAAGGCTCTTTCCCCACCCATGGTATTGTAGGGTTGGGTGACTGAAGGTGTGAAGATGGCTAGTTCCTTCCTAAGGGGGTCCCTTCCACCTTGGAAGTCAGTGTCGGGCCCATAGACATCCTTGGTTTGACCTTTGTGCTGCCAGTTTGGGATATTTTCTCACTCTTCTTGTAGACTGTCAAGCTTCTCTTTTCACTCTTCTGCTTCCATCCTCCTGGCAAACTACTGTGACTTTCCCAAGTCAGGAATGCAACTCTCTGCTATCTTAACTTGAATCCTTATGATACCTCCCATTTCTTCTTCCATTAGGGATAGTGTGGACTCTGACCAGTGGAAACGGGAAGAGGATTTCTACTACACAGAGGTGCAGATGAAGGAGGAAGCTGCTGCTCTGGCCATTGCTACTCCCACGACTGAGACAGTTCCCATCCAGAGTCTGACCAACCCACCCCTTGCCATCCTGCCACCACCCCTGCCCCAGGCAGAGTCGTTAGTCCTGGAACACCCTGTCTTGGAACCTTACTTGCCCACTGGTGCTCTCAGCAAGTCGGCCCCTGGCTCCTTTTGGCACATTCAGGCTGACCATGCATACCAGGTATGGAGAATCATAAACTTGGAGTGTTCCTAGGTTGCCTTGAGTGGCCCTGGGCGCCTGTGATAGCCATTGGCAGCTGGAAACCTGATTAATGTTTGGGCATTCTGATCTAGAGTCTAGTTGACTTAAGGTTTGACCTATTAGCCAAACTCCTAATCCTTTCCCATAAATAATTCTCCAGAACAATTCAAATTAGTTTATTCTCAAGGGAACCAGGTTGGACTGGGCTCCTGAGGAAGAAAAATTTCCTCACCACTGGGATTTATTTATGTAACAGGTAACATAAAACAGTAAATATAGTCAGGATCCCAGGGCAAATCTCTCTTCCCATTCCGTCTGTAGGGTGTACAGTAAACTCTCTATAATGCCAGTTCATCAGCTGACTTGGAGAAAAGTTGTAGACTTTGTCTAAACAGCCTCTGTAAAATAGGTGGGAAATATACAAAGCAGGGACGTGTTTCGTCATTTTTCAATGGTTCTAAATGTTCTAGTCCCTTGGGGTGGCCATGTCTGATTTGTTAGTATTGTCTTGTTTGTCCCTTAGCTGTGCTGGCAATACATGGTGGGGAGACCACAGATATATGCTGGATTTCAAGAAAGGAAAAGAAATCTATTGGCTTATTAGAATAAGTAAATACATATGAACAATCTGTCTTCCACACAGCTGCCAAATTGATGGTCCTAGTACAGTCATCTGACCATATTGTCGCTTATTCAGATACCTTTAGTGTTTCTGTCCTTACTGCTTTTATGATAAAATACAAACTTCTCACTCTGGTATTTAAAACTCTCCATAGTCTGGCTTCCTACTTTCCCAATTATTTCATTCACATTACTCCCCTTCACAAACTCTCTGAGTCCGTGAAGCTGGTCTGCTGGCTGTTCCCATCCACAATCTCCTGGCTCCTGCCTTGCTTTCGTTCGCCCAAGTGGTCCCTCGTGTCTTGAATGCGTTTCCTCTACTGTCTTAGCTTCCTTCCGAGCACAAGACACGTCACCTCGTATGGGAGGCGTTTCTTGAACTCTCCCTGTTATTAATAGTCTCTCCCTCGTGAAATTACTTTGTATTTACTTCTGTCTATGTAGAATGTTAGGTCGAGGATAGGGGACTGTTTCTTTTCTGTCTTTGTACTTCCACAGTGCCTTATTTTAGTAAGAGCTTAGTAAGTGCTTGGGTTGTTTTAAGTTTTTATTTAAAATATCTTTTGTTTTTGTATATCACCATAGTTTCCCTCAGTATTCCTCTGCCTGTTCCTCCCAAAGAGCCATCCCACATGGCAAATAGTGTATTTTAAAAGAGAAAAATAAGAGGAGAAAACTCAGCATAACTGATCAATACATTTAAAAAGTCTGAAAATATGTGCACTGTAAAATACCAAAGACCTCTCCCCTTTGTAGAGGGGAGTGGAACTATTTCCTCATTGAGCCATGCTTGTTCTTGATAATTTTGCAACATTCATTTTTAATTATTTTATAGTTTTTTCATTTGCATTGCTGTAATTACTGTGTATGTTGGTCTCTTGACTCTGCTAACTTCACTCTGCGTCAGTTCATGTAAATCTTTCCGCGCTTCTCTGTATTTATCACACACATCATTTCTTACAGCACAGGAATATTCCATTGCATTCATGTGCCATTCCCCAAATTTAACAGGCATTGACTTTGTTTACAATTCTTTGCTATCACACAGACACACAATAAAATGTTGCTATAGATATTTTAGTGTGTGTGGGGACATTCTTCTTCTCATTGCTCTCTTTAGGATGTAAGCCTCAGAACAGACTCTCTTGGGTAAAAGAATAAGAGCAAGGTATTTCTGACAACCAGGAGAATCGGAAGCCTGAAGAGGCAAATACTGCCATGAGTTTTTTCAGCTTTTGTTAAAACTCTTTCTTGCTTGAGGTCTGTGCTAATTTATAAAGCACAGCAGCCAGGTGGTGCAGTGGATAGAGTACTTGGCCTGGAGTCAGGAAGACCTTAAATCAAATTAGATCAAATTTGATCTTAAGACACTTACTAGCTGTGTGACCCTGGGCAAGTCACTTAACCCTGTTTACCTCAGTTTCCTCATCAATAAAATGATCTGGAGAAGGAAATAGCAAACCACTGTAGTATCTTTGCCATGAAAACCCCAAATGGGGTCACAGAGAGGTGGACCCAACTGAAAAACAACAACAATTTATAAAGCATTCTATGTGTCTTTTTGTCATTATAGAGGCAGCTGGTGGCTCAGTGGATGGAATGGTGGGCTTGGAGTTCAAATTTGGACTCAGACACTTGCTAGCTGTGTGACCCAGGGCAGACAGTAAACCTCTTCCTTCATTTTCTTAACTGTACAGTGGGGATGATGAGAGCACTTATCTTTCGGGGTTGATGTGACGATCAAATGAGATGATATTTGTGAAAGTGCTAAGTGCAGTGTCTGGCACATAGTAGACACAATGTAAATGCTTATTTCTTCCTTTTCCTTCCCTCCCCTTGTTAGCGACTTTCTGCTTTGTTCTAAGTGGCCATTCTCAGGAATAGGGGTTAACCTTCTGAGGGGAAGGCAAAGGAAGGGGAAAAAGTATTTATTAAGTGCCTGCTATGCACCAGACACTGCACTAAAGGCTTTACGAATATTATCTTACACAAATACCTGTAATCTATTTTTATAAAGTAGAAATATTAGCTACTATCAAGTTGTGTGACTAATTTTTAAAAATCCAGGACATGGACGTAGAAATGAGCATTGGAGCTAGCAAGGGGTCCCCTGAGGGACTCTGCACTTATTTCAAGGATGCTGCCATTGTTCATAGTATTTTTGGAGCCAGGTTTGGGAGTTGTCTTTGGAGCCTAATGCACATTCTTTTCAATTGTCTTAGTCTTAGTAAACATTTGTGTTTTGAAGACGGTTTTGCTTTTTTGAAAACAACCAAAAGTCATTGGAGCCAAGTTTGATGACTAAGATGAGTGACATCCTTCAGTGACTCTTGATGAGATTGGGACCGATTTCCTCATCTGTCAGTCAGGTCTTTATTAAGCGCCAGCTGTGTGCTAGGCACTCAGGATGCAAATACAATGAATGAAACAATCCCTGTTCACAAGGAACCCGTGTTCTCATGTAATCTGTAAACTGCTTCCGAAGACACTTTGTAAAGAGGAGTTGTGAGCAGTGGCCTGGATTGAGCCATTGCTGGATCAGTGTGTAACTTAGCAGCAACTAGAGCGCCAGACCTGGAGTTAGGAAGACCTGAATTCAAATCTGGCCTCAGACGCTTGTGATCTATGGCAAATCACATAACCTATGTCTGCCTCAGTTTCATCAACTATGAAATGGGAATAATCCTAGCACCTACCTCACAGAGTTGTTAGGAGGATCGTGCCTGTCACATAGTAGGCACTTAATAAATCCCTTCCTCCCTCTCAGGATCTCTGTCCAGTTAAAAGGACATTGGCCTTGCAGCCAGTGGATGTAAATGTGTGTATGACCTCAGACCGTAGCTAGCTGTGTGACCATGGTCCAATCTCCTATCCTTCTGAGCATCAGGTTCTTTCCCTCTAAAATGGAGGTCATCCTTGTGTAGCTTATACTTCATAGGGCTACTGTGCAAAAGGTACTTCGTTAATCCTAAAAAGCTATAGACACATGAGCTGGCAGTGGTAATGGGGGTTGGGAGGGGTGGTATGTTCAGATGTGTGAGTTCTATTTTTTTTTTCACATTACATTGTCAGACGACATATCTCCATATTGCTTGTAATATGAAAATTGATTGGAAATAACTGTTTTTAAAAACTTCTCAAGATCTAGCCTTTGCTAGATGAATCTGATTATTACACATATTTAACTTAATTATAATAATGTTAATTTTACTTTTTTCTCTTCTCTCAGGCACTGCCATCAATCCAGATCCCAGTATCTCCACACATATATACCAGCATTAGCTGGGCTGCTGCCACTTCTACTATCCCATCCCTTTCTCCGGTGAGTCCCGTTGTGGTTCTGCGGCAACTTTCAGATACCTGGAGAATGGGAGAGAGTGTGGTGATGTCTCAGGCACAGATAACACCTGCTCCTTGCTTCTGCAACATGACCTCCTAGAAAGATCACCCTGTCTCTCTGCCCAGTATTCATCCTCAGTGGAACCAGAGATTCTATAGGAGTGTATTGTTGAGAAAATTTTTAGATTAGATTTGGGATTAGTGAACTCCTTTGGCCCCGGACGACATCAGTGGAACTAAACTGGGCCTGTGGGTGCCAGTGGCTGACCTAAGTTGCAGGTGGCGACATGGCTAAATGTACCAAGAGGGTTGGAGTTGTTGGTAAATATGGAACACATTATGGTGCATCCCTCAGAAAAATGGTGAAGAAAGTAGAAAATTTAGGGTTAGGTATAAGGAGGGGAGAAGAAAGAAAGAAGAAAAAGGAAGTAGAAGGAGGAAGTTAGAAAAGAAAATAATGACTGACATTTATATAGTGTGTTAAAATTTGCAATGTGCTTTTTATTCATTTTTTCATTTGAGTCTCTTAACAACACTTGAGAAAAGAGACTGAAGGGAAAAAGTGGGTATATATGGCAAAGAAGAATAGAAGAGGGGCCCACCTCTTCCTCCACTCCCCACCAGAGTATGTTGCCTACAGGGGTGAAGAGGGAGAATACAATGGCACCTGTGCCATCCACTATCTAATTTAAGATTAAAATGCATCTTCTTAGTTGTTCATATTCATTTCCCTTGTCTGTAAGCACTCAACTCATTCCAGACACAAGATTCTAATCCTCTAGGGAAGGTTAGTACACATCAGCAAATCCTAAGAAGGTAGCTGGAAGAGAGATCAGTTTTGCCATATCTAAAATAAGGAAGTGAACCATTAAACAGTCTTTAGACAGCGCTTCAGGACCTAGCCAGTTCCAGTGATAGTAGAGGGCAGGCTCTCCCTCTGCCAATCTTTCTATCTGTTCAGTAGCACTTAAAGTAGGGCTCCTTAACCTCGGGACCTTGGATAGATATCAATGGGTCTGAATTTGGATGGGGGAAAAAATCGCATCTTTATTTTCACTATGACTCACTATGATTTTCACTGTGATTTCCTTTATAATCCAGTTATTTCCTTTTATGCATTTAAAAATATGTTCTGAGAACGGTTCCATTGGCCAGACTACCAAAGGGATCTATGATACACAAAGGGTTAAAAGCCCTTGGTTTAAAGGAATGCACCTCCTTTTCACTCATCTCACATTTGGTTCCACAAAATTCTGTTCCAGCTAATCCCTATTCATCTTGAATATCCTCTCTAAGGTAATTGTCTTTCATACCATACAAAGAGATAGTATTTAGTACCCAGGACATGGTGTGGGTTCAGTAAGTATTGCTTGTTGCTTGAGAGTGTTAGCTAGATATACATATTATTTTTATATCTTCCTTACCTGGTGTGCATCTTCCTTTTTCTTGTGTACAGGTCCGGAGCCGGTCACTAAGCTTCAGTGAACCCCAGCAGCCACCACCTACGTTGAAATCCCACCTGATTGTCACATCACCACCCCGATCACAGAGCAGCACCAGGTGAGACTCCTGTAGTGACCCACTCTTATTTCCTGCCATCTCAACTTTTGGAAGATTTTAGTATAGGTAGACTCTAGATTCACAGAAATAAAGTCAGTAATAGCCATTCTTCTGGAATACCCTACAGATGAAGGACCTGATTAAGATTTTAATGATGGGAGATTCTTTTTTAACACCTCCGCCACCCCCACCTTCATGCCTATCCTCCAGTTACCCTATTTAGATGGAATCTCCCAGCCATCTTGGTTTATCTTTTGAATTATCCCATTGCCTGACCTTTACTATTTCCTTTGGCCAGTCCCGCAGTTGGTCAATTAATGAATCAGCAGCCATTTCTTTTTTTTTCTTTTTTTTGGCTATGCAGTGGGGTTAAGTGACTTGCCCAGGGTCACACAGCTAATGAGTGTTATGGTTTTGAGGCTGGATTTGAACTCAGGTCCTTCTGACTCCAGGGCCAGTGTTCTATCCACTGCACCAACTAGCTGCTCCCAACAGGCATTTCTTAAGTGCCCACTGTGCATACTAGGTTAGGCACAAATACAGAGAATGAAACATTCCCTGTTCTCATGGTACTTGCATTCAAAAACATAAAAATACTTACAGCATCAATATTAAAAGAAAAGAAAACAAATATATACAAAGTAGTTTGTAAGTCGAGTCATCACGCATTTATTGGGGAGGGCACTCACTAGCAGTTGAGGGATTAGGAAAGGGTTCATGCAGATTATGGGCTTATGTTGCATCTGGATCACAAATGCCTGTTTTTTTCTACTCCCCTTTCTCTTATACAGGAAAGCCCGTGGAGAAGCCAAGAAGTGCCGTAAGGTATATGGCATTGAGCATCGGGACCAGTGGTGCACAGCCTGTCGGTGGAAAAAGGCCTGTCAGCGATTCCTGGATTGAACTTGTTGAACCTGCTCAACTTCTTACTTCACTGGTCCCAGAGCCCACCCCCCAGGTCCTGACCTGGTAGCCCAGAGGAGGAAGTGATGCAGCAGTGTCTCCTGAGCCTCCAGCAGTGACCTAACGATTCAGGTTCAGATTTTGAGTGTGGGATGTATTGGTCAAGGTTTAACTGGGTTTTTTTTCTTTCATTCTTTTTTTTTTTTGTAGGGATGCTTTATTTTGATTTTGGAAATACAAAGGAAATGAGAGAATTTTTCCTTCTTATTGGTCACAGAAAACAGGAGAAAGCCAGAGCCAATGATTTGTGTGCTCTGTAGTGACCCAGAGACCAAAGAATTATTTTCTTTTTTCCTTCTATTATTTTTCCCCCATCTGGGGCAAGTTCTTTTGATGCTCTTGGAAGGAGCAGCTCTCTAGGTATTGCTGCTGAGTTGGCAAATTCTCTCAGAATTCTTCCCAGAGGGACTGCTTGGTGCCCAGGAGAGGCAGAAGGAATTGTTTAAGAAGTGACTCCACTGGCCACATGAGGACAGGAGGTACTGATGCTGATAGAGATGGAAAGTCAAGAGAAAAGGGTGCTTGGGTATTTGACCAAGTGCATTCTTTGATCCATCCGACTTCAGGAGAAGGAAAGATTGATCCTTTTTCATCAAGCAGCATCCATGGAAGTGAAAGGACATTGTATCTTTTAGTAATACATTTGTTCAACCTATTTTAATCTGGGTTCTTCTAGATATTGGCTTTTACCCCCAGCCCATCTCATTTGGTTCTTGAAAGCCCAGCCTAATGGATTTTTAAGAGTCTCTAAACCAAGCTACACCAGAGGATAAAGTGACCTCCCACATTTCAAAGGGTGAATCAACGTAGCTTTGAGCATTTTAAGAGTTTTTTTTCCATTTCAGTGAGGAAATGCTGGAGGTTGTTACAGCCTCCCCAGAAACCTCTGCTGCCACCCATAGTGAAATCCTTTCATCCTTTACCCCTCTCATCATAGAAATATGTCGCATTAAAAACAACAACAAAAAAACCTCTTTGGGGTTTTTTTCTTGTGTTTTATCTTTCTAACCTCTTTTTCCCTTATTGGTCCTTAAGAGATCATAGTAGGTTCTTCAACCTCTCCCATTCTCATTGTGGACAGTCTTTCCCCTCCCAGCCCTCCCCCAGCTGCTGGAGGTGTGACTGGTTCTGGGAGGGTGGGGTTTGGGGGAGATTAGGTGAAGGGAATAAATGATGATAGGTGGCAACCTGGGAATGGAGAAGGAAGTTGAGGGGCCCCAAATTCTACTCTTGTCTAATTTGCCTCTCTGAGAAAGGATAGTTCTGATGTCCAGTGTGAGCATCCCATGAACTCCCAAGCTTAGACAGTGAAGTTCTAGATTTGTTATCTGTGCTTTGTCAAGGCCATTTGGAGGCATGGGGCCAGTCATGGCGTACCACCCTTGAAAATTACAAAGTCCCAGTTTCTAAAGCTGATGGCAAAGTAGGGTGGGATGTGGGGTAAAGGGAATTCTAAGAGATGTGGGATGAAAGTTGCAAGACTCATGTGAAGGCCATGTGGGATGGACCTAGGGACCACTGGAATATAAGTTCTGTAAAGGTCTTTGGGGACCAAAACGCTTAGCTGCAGTACCTTGCTTCTAGAGGTAGATGAGCAGAAATGGTGTATTTGTATCTAAGATTAGGCGTCAGGAACTTGGGTCACTCGGAGAGTCATCTGATAATGACTTGGCAGAGACATGGCCTGAGGGGGGCTAAAGAAATAAGGCACAATTCTTGTGTTCCTCTCAGTTCCTACCTTCCTTCTACTTTATGGCAGCCTATTTGACAAAGCCCAGATGACAGACATGCAGTGTTCTCTGGAGCCCATCTGAACAGGCCACTCAGTACCTAGTTGCCTTAGGAGGAAACCTGGATGTACATTATAGAAGGCTGAAACTCAGGGAACCACACCGAGCCACCTCAGCTGGGACCTTGTCAGAGCAGTGCCTGCCCCTGGGTTCTAGACTGAGTTCTCACATCCCTACAAACACCCAGCCACCAAAGTTCATACTAACTTAAGTGAGCTATCTGAAGGTGGGAGTTTTGGTTAAATTTTCTCCTAACAAAACAAAACTACGAATGTAGCCATAGCATGATAGATACCATGACTCATCCAAGCAAGCTGGACCGGGGTGATAAGGAGGGAGAGAGGAAATAAGAGAAAACTGCCTTACAGCAGTGCAGTATATTTTTGTAACTTTATAAAATGCTTCCAAGTTGGAATTCTTGTTCCTGGTCAAGCTAGAAACTAGGCCAGAGGAAAAAAAAAAGGCCGCTTTCTTCCTCCCATGTGTCTGTCCTGGGTCAGAACTGAATTTGAGTCCAGGATAAAACTTTACCTAACTTCCTTGCTTCTGTTTCCTCTGTGTATGAGAAGAAAGTCGTCCTTGCTTGTACCCTGATCATCTGTCAAATCCCCCTGAGGCAGAAGGACCATTCTGAGAAGTGAGAAGAGGTGGACCAACCTTCTCTTCTTCTGAGGGCAAAATGGTCACTAGGCCTCTCCTCCAAGATATCTTTGGTTTCAAAAAAAAAAAAAGTTGCTTCTCAGGGTCTGGAGAGTTATAGACTAGTTAGGTGTGAACATTTTCCCTTGGTGAGTTACCCTTCCAGTGATGTTGGTGCAGCACAACAAATGGGAGGCAAGAGAAGACACTCGTGGAACCCAAAGGATAAAAATCCAAATAATTTTCAGTTCAGCTCCTTCTTATGCTTCCTTTACTTCTTATTCCACTTTGGTGGTGGTGTGTCTCCCGCCCTTTCGTCCGTCACAGCTCCATTCTCTTGCTGTTGGGTTGGTTCTCAATGTTTGGTTTGTCCTTGAGATAAAAAAAAAATCTCCATTACTTCTCCTCTTTGGGGGTGGTTTGTGAGTTGATCAAGTCCAAAAAATCCTATTTGCTTCATCTGTGTCTCTTTCTCTCCACTTCTCAGCCTCTCCAGGTGATGGATTCTGATTGTTGGAAGACAGGGTAGAAGGAACACTTCTCAGTAGAAGGCTGCTCATCACTTTTTGAGTGTATGAGGTGTGACATGGAATAATGTTGCTTTTAAAAAAACAAAACTTAAATGTTCAAGTGAACTCCTCTTCAAAGGAGTTGCCCTAAGAGGTAATGCACTTATTCCAATGCCATTCAAAACATTTTTGGAACAAAATCCCCCCCCCCCCTTTTTTTTTGCAGGTCTTCAGAGCCTCCATTCTTTTGAATATTAGCAATGGTGATAAATCCTTTTAATTTGTGAAGTGTGTTCGATTTAAAAAACAAACAGACAAAAGGCATTAAGAACCACTCCTGGAAAAGAAATTGGGTTATCAGGCTAGGTGATACTATGTTTAAAAACAAGGTGTGATTATAAGGTAATGAAAGCGGAGAGAGAGAAAGAAAGAGAGTGTGGTTCCCATTAATGCTCTTTGGAGACAGTTCTTTTTGTCCTCACTCTTTTTTTTTTTAACTAATTTTTTTAATATCTTTTGTTTCCCATTGTATCCCTCAGCCCTACTACTTCTTAGAACCATCTTTTATAATGAATAAAAAAGAAGGGGGAAGAAAAGTTCAGCAAAACTTACCAATACGTTTAAAAACTTTGATATTATCTGTAATGTCCCATACCCGTGGTCCCGTTTCTGCCAGTTGGAGATAGTTCTCAAGGAGAGATTCCAAAGCTGTTTTGAGGAGTGGCAACATCACTGAAATGACTGTGTAGGCTCCCAATTAAGGAGAACACTCTTTGGATGCATGAATTGTGGTCTGTTTAAACAGTCTGCCTCATTTTTTTATAGTCACACCTTGTAAAATCATTAATACCATCCTAGGGAATGGCTATTTACTAGGGGCAAGGAAGAGAAAAGGGGGATAAATCCTGGATCTGTGAATTTGTCTTACTGGAGCTTTTTCCCCTTCCCAGCTGTCTTCCAAGTATTATTTTTATTGTTAAAAAAATTTTTAAATGTGAAATGTAATGTTTTTACTGCAGCAATATGAAATATATTTTATAAGGAATAAAATGGAACATTGGCTGATTTCCTTTGTGCTCATTTTTCTCCCATCATTCACAAAAATGTTGGTGGTCACTGGCATTGGACTGACTAGCAGGTGGTACTTCCCCATGCCCCTTTTAGCACTTCCGATAGAATTTATGTAGTTTTCTTAAGATGGAAATACTTTGGGTCAAATCATCTGCACTCTCTTAGTTAGTCATGTGTCTGTATCTCCTGGCACCTAGACCTAGTAATGGGCAAATCTAAGATACAGCAATTAGGGGCAAATAATCTCTTTTGGGCAGTTAGATGGTACAGTGGACAAAGCACCAGGCCTGGAGTCAGGAAGACTCATCATCCTGAGTTCAAATCTGTCCTCAGACATTTGCTAGCTGTATGACCCTGGGCAAGTCACTTAACCCCGTTTGCCTCCATTTCCTCATCTGTAAAATGAGCTGGAGAAGGAAATGGCAAGTCAGTTCTAGTGTCTTTGCCAAGAAAACCCCAAATAGGGTCATGAAGAGTCAGACACTAGTAAAAATGACTCAACAACAACAATCTATACTTTTGGAGGCTGTAGCAAATCAGAGGAGCTTTGGTCCACATTGGTAGAAGGAGTACCCACACCAACAAAATTGCAGATCCTCACAATATTGAGTAGTTATACTTTATAAGATTATTTGTTCTAAGCTGTCAAGTCATAGCTCAGTAAAGGAAACTTGGGGAGGATTGTAGACTTTTTCCTAAGGACATCCCTGTACTGCTGTGGTCAACTTTTAATTTGCAAAGAGCTTTCAAAGTCAGGAAGCTTCACTTATACAAATCAACACTTATTCTGTAATTTATAGTCTTAGTTGCCTATAGCACTGAGAGGTTCTGATTTGGTCCAGAGTCACACAATCAATATGTATTAGTACTTGAACCCATTTGTCTCTCAGGCCAGCTCTATCTGGTCTTCGATGGTCCCAAAGGCCCAAAACATGCTGGTTATTGGAAACAAATAACCTTGTTGGAAAGTTGGAAATAGAAAAGGCATTATTCTTGTCCGCCCTTAAAACACTCACGGTTTACTTGCAGTTACTACATATTGAGACTGACCAAAGGAAGCTGAAGAACTTTGAAGGCACAAACTGAAATAGTGAGAGTATATAATATAAGAGACCAATAGAGGTGCCATTGTGCAGATAGTGATTAAACTTGTTCTGTTCAAGATGTTGACTTTAAAACGCTAACTAGAGGAAAAGTTTGGTCCTTTAAGAAAAGCTTCTTAAAAATAGAATTGATAGCATTCAGGATTTCTAAAGTCCAGAGTTGTTGCCTATATTTTAATAGGCATTTTTATGTATAGGAGGAATAAGAGACTGAATTAGTCACAGACCATGATCAAGTAAACCAGAGAGCAAGGACTTTTGGAAACACTAAGAAGATACAACTTCCATGAGAAATTGGTCCAAGGGTTTGTTAATGGAGCTAGGCGAGGACAATAAGTGACTGCTAGGAGTATTTAAAGCAGCTAATACAAACCGAGAAGCAACAAGCACATCTAACACATTTTCCACTGGCTACTCTGTAGCCCTGAAATGAGAATGGCTTCTGTTACTGAGAAAAAAACATTTAAATTTGCAGCCCAAGATTAAGTTAGTCGCTGTTCATGGGAAAAAGTGTGAGAAAAAGAATGAGAAGGTATTAACGTGACTAGGTGTTAATATTTCTTCAAATCTTGCTCCAAAATGGCATTTTCCTCTTAAACTTGGTAAATAAGTGTCAGTGATTGTGCAAAAACAGTAATAGTTAAGTAAAAAAAAAAATCCAGTAGGACATTTTTAATTTTTATCTATGATTTTACATCATTTATGTAAAAGATAAATTCTAATAGTATATGAAACCATTCACCTAGCTAGACCATGAGTCTGATGTTGGAACATTTTTTGTTTTTCTGAAGATCTTTAGGGCTAGACTAGGTATGGGATTCATATCTAGAGAAAGAGTCCCATTTAAAAAGTTTTGTTTCAGTCATGTTAAATAAGGCTATAAAGGATTTTTAAAGAAGCCTCATAATACACAGCTGCCATTGTAGAATTTATAACCTGAAGTCTTTTCTAAAACCAAGTTCAAAGGATTTTAAGTGTATGACCTTAATTGGTCTATTTTGCCCCATTAATATGGCATAATATAATTCCAAATATCTAAGGCTTTAGGCCTTAGGAGAAGATTTCTAGAACAGGGGTTCTCAACAGAATCCTTGAACTTGGAAAAAAATTACACTGCTATCTTCCAATTGAAATCTTACATTTCCTTCAATTAATTGAAAAGAAAACTTATTCAGAGAAGGAGTCTGTAGGTCCAAATTGCCAGTTGGAGTCCATGACATAAAAGGTTAAGCATCTCTTTTCTGGAGGGACATTAAATATATAAATGAAACATTATGCATCAATAAATTCAGATTCAATAAACCATGTGTTAAGCATCTATTGTGTATGCCAGGTGGTGAGGATACACAGAGGAATTATGACAACTTTTGCCCTAGAGGAGGAGCTCATGGAGGGACTAAGTCATTCAAAAATAACTGTAGGACTACAGGCCTGACTACTAGCCAGATAAGCTATCGACAACCCTCTGCAAATTATGGGGAACTCGGACTGTCCCCTACAATTGAGACCAATGTGGCAAAATCTGCAGACATGCATCCAGCAATTTCAAACACTTGGGCAGAAGTTTACATCAGGGTTGCTTTCAGATGTCCTTCTAGATCTACAAGGAAGCCTTCCCATCAACTCCCTCTCTTCATCTGATTTAAAGCAATTGATAAGATGGAAGGAAACAAACAGTACTCGGCTAATGTGGGAGCTGCTGGAGAAAGGATTGGAAATGATGATGAAATGTCCCTTTTTCTCAGGGCTCTGAAAGCTGATTATGGGAAGTTATGTAGGTCTGTTCTTTGTCCCTTTGGTGGAATGCCTGGCTACCTCTCCTAAGTATTAATACCAACTAGCTGTATGGCTTTGGGTAAATAACTTCATCTCTTTTGGCCTTTGTCTCATCATTTGTAAAATAAGGGTTTTGGACAAGACTAGCCCTAACTTTTTACAGTGCTTTGATTCTATCTTCTAACGAAGCAGAGCAGGCCAAAGGGGAAGAGCTTCCCAAGTTTAATTGCATTCAAGAGGTATGACTAATAGAGTTTGATATTCTTTGTGACATAATTATAAATGATAGTAAAAGTGATTGATGATTATAACCCTGATCAAAGTAGCACAGTAGTGATGAAATTTGATTAAGTAGTTAATTAGCATGTGAACCCAATTCATCCAACCAGAAAAAGTTTTAATTACAAGAAGAGCAGGGGAAGAAATATGAAGGATGAATGTGACCTTAGGTGAATGTGGGAAGTCCAAACGTGACAAACAGTACAGAAGAAGCCGCATTGGCATGAAGGCAGATCCAGTGGGAGGGGGTGACAAAACTGATGACTGAAAAGTCTGAAAGTTTCCAGCTGATTTCACTCCTCTTAGGAAGCCTCCCTTATAATGAATGATATAGTCAAACAAAACAAATTCACCATTGGACCTGTTCTGAAAAGGTATGTCTCATTCCACGCCTCTAGCATACTACTTCTCTACTGAGACATACTTCTATTGGACATTTCCCAGACTATAGTTTCAGGAAAGCAGTGGGTGCAAAAACCAGAATTCATGGCTTAGGAAATGGAGAAAATGGGTGTAGACATGAAAACACTTTATAAAGTGTTAGCTATTGATAACAGCTCACACGTAAGTGAAGCACTATATAAAGTGTTAGCTATTGATAACAGCTCACACTTAAGTACATAGCACTTGATCACTTTGAAAGCACTATGCATAAAGTTATACTTTGTACAGTATATACATTAGGGTTTCTGGGGGATGCACACACTGACTGATTGACTGACTATGAGTAGCACAGGCCTTCTAAGGCAGAAGCCACCACCCTTAGCCACTCTCGTCCATCATTCTCTCTAACCAGGAGGAAAGCTATTGTGTTTTTTTGTAAAACAAATTGTGCCAATGGAGAAATTGTCTCTCTTTGCCATCTAGCCACCAGGGGACACTGTCTGCCCACATTTCATATTATTAGATCAGTTCATAGAGAAGATAGTTTTTGAGCTGGAAGGTCATCTAGTCCAACCTTTCTCTATTCTCATCCCCATTTTACAGATGAAGACACTGAGTCACAGAGAGATTATAGAAATGAGATATGTGTAGCTTTTTACAAACCTTAGTACTATATAAATGATATAATTGACTTGTCTAAAATCACACATGTATAATTATGAGTTTGTACTTTTCCTTTTTGCATCTCTTGTTACCAGTCAGTCAGCAATAAATAAGCATCTATTAAGCACCTGCTATGTTCTAAGTACTGTGTACTGGAGATACAAAGAAGGGGGGGAACCCAGTTCTTGCCCGTAATGAACATACATTCTAACCCTAACTCTCATCCAGTTATCAGCTAGTTTTAATGTCTTTTCCTTGTATGTAATTATACTTTTAGAGATCAAGGAAAGAACAGTAGAGACTACCACTTGTGAAATTCAGCCAAGTGGCTTGTTTCATGGGCGCTTGTCTGGCCTTCCTTACAGAGGGACTAATGACACTAGTACTTTTAATTCTCTGATTGATTATCTCCAATTTGTCCTGTATATTTCTTATTGGCACATAGTTGCTTTCATGTTTTCTCCCTCATTAGACCATGGGCTTCTTGAGAAGAAGGAATGGGACTGTCTTTTGTTTTCCTCTGACCTAAGTGCTTTCCATCTCCTGCTGTTGGTATCCTTTGAGGGAAAGTGACAAGGACCCCCCTGGGCTGACTCCCTTGCATTGGGACTTCCCCCTGTACTTCAAGACTTCTATCTCTGGCTGTGCCTACCTGACCTCCAGCCTCAGGAGAAAAGAGGAGTAAGACCTTTCTCTGACCTCTGACCTGGGGCTTTCCATCTTCCCCTGAGGGAAGACTGCTAGAGAGAAGTGGAGGGACTTCCATCTATTCCAATACAAGGCAACTTCCACCCCCTACTGCTATCCTGATCTCCCAGATTCAATGGAGAGAACCTCTGGTGCAAAGAGCCTTCTATCTCTTTCTGTACCTGTCTCCTGAGGGAAGAAGAGGAAAGCTGGTAGAAAATGGGATTTATTTCCTGCTGTGAGCTGTTTCCTTCAGAAGAAAGGAGTGTAGGGAAATGGCACCCCCACTTCTCCACCTGACCCCTTTTTTCCTCAATGAGTCTAGTATCTGAATTTCAATTTTTCTCTCTTCCCCAACTCCTGTCCTCATACTTGGGTCTTCAACATACATATTAACTCTCACTCAAACACTCTAACCACTCAGTTTCTCAACCTACTCAGCCTACCTCTGCCACTCACAAAAATGACCATACCCTTGATCTTGTTATCACCCGCAAATGTGCCACCTACCTGTTCAAGAATTCCAAAAATCTTCTTATTGTACCATAATCTATTGACTTCCCATCTTTCCTTTGCCTTCCTTTACCAAACCCTGCTCTTCTTCCATACTGTGACCTCTAATCCCTCAACTTCTCAGTTCTCTCCTAGGCCATCATCTCTGCACTAGCCACTGTCTCCTCTTCTCCCCATTTTGTCACCTAATGTGAACCAGTTCAATTCTACACTGTCCTCTTCTCTTGAGTCCCTAGCCCCCATATCATACTGCCAACTATGCTATGCCAAGCCTCATCCCTGGACACTCTCACCATTTGTCACCTCTGCTCCTACACACATGCTTCTGAATAAAGGTGGAAAAAGTAATGCAACAATTCTGCTTGGGTCCATTGCAAGTTTGTTACACATCAACTGGGCTCTCCCAGCTTCTAGGCAATCCTACTGTACCTCTCCTATCAGCTCACTATCCCACTCTGCACAGCAGAATTCCAAACCTTTTTATCTCTCCTTCAGCCTCCCATAGCTCCCCTCCTCTCACCCTCTTAACTAAGAACCTTGCATTGTATTTTACAGAAAAAAAATGAGGCTATTTGCTGTAAGCTTGCTCTTCTCCCCTCTCTCTCATTTCACATGCCTCAAATGCCTTCTGCCACTGTCTCCTTCATACATCTCACATGAAGAGGTGATCTTACTCCTTACCAAGACTAACCTCTTTATCTGCTCAAACATTCCCATTTCACCGTTTCTCCTCTAACATGTCTCCTGTCATCTCCACTCTATCACTTATCTTCAATACTGATGATTCTCTAATCTACCTATCCTGCTCTAACCTCTCTACTGATCCCCAATCTTGCATCTCTAACTGCTTTTCTGACATCTTGAACTAGATGTCTGGTATACATCTTAAACTCAATATGTCCAAAACTGGATGTCCCCCTACCCTGCTCCTAATTAATCCCTCTATTACCCTTGTGGGCAACACTATCCTACCAGTCTTTTAGGCTCACAACCTAGGTGCTGTCCTCGACTCCTCATCTTACCCTGCCCCATCCCACCTCCAATCTGTCAGTTTCATCTTTCAGTATCTCTATAACATGTCCCTTCCTCTCCTCTGATATTGCTATCACCACGGTGCAGTCCCTTAACACTTTATAATTGGACTATTTCAATGGTCTGCTAGTGGATTTGCCTGCTTCAAGTCTCTCCCTACTCCAATCCATCCTCCATTTAGTCTCCAGTGTTTTTTTTGGGGGGGGGGCGCAAGGCAATTGGGGTTAAGTGACTTGCCCAGGGTCACACAGCTAGTACGAGTCAAGTGTTTGGTCTGAGGCTGGATTTGAACTCAGGTCCTCCTGACTCCAGGGCCGGTGCTCTATCCACTGTGCCACTTAGCTGCCCCTACAGTGATTTTTCTAAAGCACATTTCTGACCGTGTCGCCCTCCACCCCACCTTATCCCCTCCTCTCCTCACCCCTGACTCTGTAAGTGCCACCTCTAGGAATAAATACAAAAACTTTTGCTTGTCATCGGAAGTCCTTCATAACCTAGTCCCCTCCTACCTTTCCCTCTTACCCTCCATTTACACTTCGATCCATTTTCACTAGCCTCCTTGCTGTTCTATAAAAAAGACCCTCCATCTCCTGGCTCCAGCCATTTTCTCTAGCTCTCCCCCTGCCTAGAACATTCTCCCTCCCCATCTCTGCCCGCTGGTTTCCCTAATTTCCTTTTAGTCCAACCCCAAGTCCCATATTCACAGGAAGTATTTCCTAACCTCTCTTCATTCTAGTGCCTTCCCTCTCAATTATTTCCTAGTTATCCTTTACATAGTTTTTTTTTTTTGCATGTATCTTTTAGCTTGTTGTTTCCTTCATTGGATTTTGAGTCTTTCATCTCTTTTTATAACCCCAGTGCTTAGCATGGTGACTACCATATTTTGTTGTTCAGTCATGTCTGACTCTTTGTGTCTCCATTTGGGATTTTCTTGGCAAAGATGCAGGAGTGGTTTGCCATTTTCCTTCTCCAGCTCATTTTACAGATGAGGAAACTGAGGCAAACAGGGTTAAGTGACTTGCCCAGGGTCACACAGCTAGTAAGTGTCTGAGATCAAATTTGAACTCAGGTCTTTCTGACTCCAGGCCTGGCACTCTATCCGCTGCCCCACCTAGCTGCCCCTTAACCCAGCACATAGTAGGCACTTAATGAATGTTTGTTGACTGACTAACTGGTTTCGGTATATAGTTACACTATCTATCCTGTGTGGAACAACTAAGGATGTGAATACCTGATAAGCCAGCGTTTTCCAATTAGTGAAGCTTCTCACCCAGTCTCAGCCTACCTGGATGCCAAAGCTTTCTCCTTAGATAGACAAATTGTGTTAGATAAATGTACCTTTGTTCTGGAATGGGGCTGGGTCCTAGAGGAACCAGATAGGCATCAGAACCCATCAAGATTATAGCAGACCAAAGTGCCACTGTTACTGGGAGACATTGCCACTAAGCACTCCTAGATGGATGGGTACAGTATCTCCTCCTCAGAGGCGACTGTCTACCCTGACAGTCTGGATCATCAGAAGCCAAGCAGAACTACCAGGGATAAAAGAACAGCAAGGAGCAGCTTCAGGTGCTTGTCAGAGCCCCAGGCTCAGGGTGCTGCTCAGGCCTGTTTGATTGATCCGTCTCATCTCCTACTTGTCTGGCCTTGTCTCCTGTCTATACCCATCTTGTTTTCTGCTTGTCTAGCCAAGTCTCTTGCCACCATGCCTAAATGACCACTCTGTTTCTATCTAGTTCTCCACCTATTGACCCAGGCTGCCTCTGATCCACTAGGAACAGAGCATGTCTGCTACCCCATGTCCCATGGTTAACTTTCTTCCCTTCTCACTCCCCCCTCCACCATCAAAACCACCATTTTCTCTATAGAAGTTCATTCGGAAGGAGAGAAAGTTGGCCACCCAAATAGGATAAGGGCTTCAAGCATTCCTTTCTTCTTTGCCTTCCCAGGTTATACTTCTCAAGCTTCCTGGTATGATTTAAGGCAGAGTTCTTAACTTTTTTTGTGTGTCATGGATACCTTTGGCAATCTGAAGAAGCCTATTCTCAATATAAGGATTTTGAAAACAATCATAATAGAAGGAAATATTAATGAGAAGTTGGTGAAAATAAAAATGTAACTTTTTTCCCATCCAAGTTCATAGACCCCCTGAAATCTGTTCCCAGTCTCCTAATAATAACAACTAATAAAGTTAAGAATCTCTAAATTAAGGGAAAATCTTTCTTCCCCTGAGAAATCTCCTTCACACTTCCTGAAATCTCACCTTTTGGAGATCTCTTTGGGTCAACCCAGAAGCTTAGAGAGTAAGGACTTAATGGGTTTTGTTTTTGAAATGGGAACCTTGCCAGACCTAGTTTCTCCAGAATGGGCCCCTCTCATCTGTAAGACACACTACCACTTATACCATCTACCTCACAGGCTTTTGTGTGGGAAGTGTTGTGTAAACTCAAAGCACTATGTAAATGTGCATTATTCGGCGACCATTATTGTTGACATCTGCATTTCTGTGTAAGAGTTATGACTTACTCGCTTCAGCCTTGCAGAGTAGCGACTACAGGTATTACCATCTCCATCTTACAAACGAGGACATGAATCTCTGAGAGATGAATAGATGTGATTATAGCCATCTGACTCATGTGTGTCCGAGGCAGGATGAAAATCCATGTTTCTTTTAGCCCTGAGACCAGGATGCTCTTTTCTCTACACTACTCTGTCTCCCTGTTATGTGAGCACATTAGAAGAGATTGTTCTGCAATAACCAACAGTCTTATAATAATAGATCATGTTTGTGTAATGTATGTAAAGCACTTTGGTAGATTAGGTGGATAGAGCACTAGGGCCTGCAGACTGGAAGACCTGAATTCAAATCTGGCTTCAGATATTTACTAGCTGTATGATCTGGGGCAAGTCACTTAACCACTGGCTGCCTCAGTTTCCACAACTGTAAAATGGGGATCATAATAGCACCTATCTCCCCTGGTTGTGATGATCAAATGAGATAAGCACTTTGCAAATATTATTTCATTTGATTCTCACAGCAACTCTGGGAGGTAGGTGCTAGTATTATCGCTATTTTACAGCTGAAGAAACTGAGGCAAACATAGATCAAGTGACATGCCCAGGGTCACACAACCAGTAAGTGTCTGAGGCTGAATTTGAACTCAAGATTTTCCTGATTCTAGGCCCAGTGCTTTATCAGTTTGCTTTACCTAGATGCCTAAATCAAACAGGCCAGTGATACTTATCTTATACTATGGATGCCACCATACTGGAGATGGCCATTTCCATCACACAGTATGGCATCATGGAAAGAGGGGAACCTCTGTTACAGTGGTATTCAGGCTGTGGCAGTAAGAAAAGTAAAAGGACCACTGTGGGATGTGTATCTCCATGCCAGATCTCCTCCATAGCAGGACATCTCCCAAAGACAGTGAAGATCTTGGATATAGGAGGAAGGAGTTCCTGCTGGTATCTGGCTAGTGAATCAAATAGAGAAAACTAGAATGGGGCACAGAAGTATCCAGAAAAAGGATAGATAGGGCAAGGGTGTTAAAGAGGAGGAGGAGGGGACTGGTCTGGAGCAGAGGCAGTCGCCTCGAGAGAGCCTTCTGGGTTTTTGGGGGGCCTACAAAATCAGACAGGTTTTTTGTACTATCACACTCCCCAAGCCAGGGGTTCTGGGCTCCATTTTGCTGGGCGCAGGAATTAGAGGTGCAGACGGTACTTCTCCCCCAAAACAGCTCACATTGTTTTGGGAGGAGAACCTGTGTTTGCCCTCCTATTTTCCTCCTCCCTTTTTCAGGAGCCCTAGGCAAAGAGAAATCAGCGAGTTGTCTGGCCACGATATTGTGGAGGAAGCTTCCCTTACAAGAGAATATAGGGGAGGCAGGAAGGCCAGGTCACTCATCTGTGTCTGCCTCTGACTTTCCTTGACAGTGAAGAAGCAGTGATGCTTAGTGTGTTTCTGCAGGAGTGGTCAGTCTCCTAATCCCTTAGATTATTTGTCCCCATATCAGTAAATAACCAAGAAACACACAATACCAGTTCCTTTCCATTCTCCCTATGAACATCTAGCAGCCCTCTCCCTATTCACTCCATTATTTCTTCTGATTATCTTCCCAGCATGGAGGGGAGTGTTTATAGTTCCTTCTTCCCCGATCCCTTGGGACTGGAATGGAACTACTCCCTTTTCTCTGCCTCCTCCAACATCTGAAGGAGTCTCAAATGAGATCAGGCCTTCCTATTGCTATCTGGAAGAAACTTGTTCCCCCAAATTATCCCACAAACTACAAGACATGTTGCCAGTTTGAAGTTAATGGATCGATACACAGACAGCAGGGTATAGAAATCTATCTTACTCTACAGGGAAATAGAAGGGGAAAGGGTTAAGAGAAGGGAGGTGGTGATCGAAAGGAGGACAGATTGGGGGAAGGGGTAGATAATCAGGATGCATGCTGTCATGGGTTGGGGGGAGGGGAGAGATGGGGAGAAAATTTGGAACTCAAAATTCTGTGGAAGTGAATGTTGAAAATTAAAAAGAAATAAATTAAAAACAAAATAACAAAAAAAATCCATCAGATTGGCAAAGATGACAAAAGAAGAAAATTACAAATGTTGTAGGAGCTGCCAGAAAAAAGATACATTAGTGCATTTGTGGGAGAGCTGTGAATTTCTCTAGCCATTTTTGGAAAGTAATTTGGAACTAGATATCCCAAATTTCTAAACTGTACAACCCTATGACCAAAGTACACCACTACTGAGCCTATACCCCAAAGAGATCAAAGGAAGAAGAAAAGGGTCCATATGTACTAAAATATTTACAGCAGCTCCTTTCATAGTAGCCTCAAACTGGGAGCTAAGGGGGTACCCATGTACTGGGAAAGGTCTAAGCAAATTGTTGTTTATGAATGTCTTGGAATATTACTGTACCACAAGAAATGACAAAATGGACAGTTTCAGACGAAACTGGGAAAATCTCTATGATGTGGTGCAGAATTAAGTGAACATAACCGAGAGAACAACTTACGCAATGATTACAACCTTATGGACAAGAGCAATTTGGGAAAAAACTTTAGAACTTTGATTCATGCCTTGATAAGCCACAATTCCAGAGGACTGAGTCACCTCATCCACCTCCTTCCAGAGAGAATGAGACATAAATATTTGGACATGTAAAAAAAATAAATAAAGTTGAAGGATCATGGATTTAAATCTGCAAGGAACCTCGGAGGTTATCAATACCCTCACTTTACAGATGAGGAAATTCAGGCCCAGAGAAATATGTCTCACAAGTGGTAAGTGGTAGAACCAGTATTGGAAGCCAGGTCTTAGGACTCCAAATCCAGTGAGTGCTCTTTCCAGTGGATTCATCATTTACCAGCTGAGTATTACTCTGTTTCTTAACCCTAGCGTTGCCCTCCTGCCTCTCCACTCTGTCCTTCACCTTCTGCTGTGTTTATTCTCAGCTCTACCCATCCTCTTATTTTCCCAAGTCACTTGATCTTAGAAGACTTTACAGTTTACAAAGCTCTTCTCTATGAGTCTTTCTCATCCCCTGGAATAAATTCTTCCTCCCTCATCTCAACTTTCTTTCTCATCTCCTATCTCAAGTTCATGAGAGTCAGGGTGATGGAGGTACCTATGGGAGGGAAGGGGAGGTAACAAGCATTTATTAAGGGCCTACTATGTACCAGTCACTGTGCATCTCAAGTGAGGTAATATTTGTTAAACAATGTCCTCCTCAGCAAGTCTTTTTTTAATATGGCAGCTAGGTGGCACTGTGGATTGAACACTGGGCCTGAAGTCAGGAAAATCAGAGTTAAAATCCATCCTCAGACACTTACTAGCTGTGTGACCCTGAGCAACTTACTTAACCTCTAGTTGCCTCAGGTTTCTTAGCTGTAAAATGGGGATAATAATAATGCCTACCTCTCAAGGTAGAATGAATCAAATGAGATAATATTAGTAAAGAGTTTATATTAGTAAAGAGTTTAGCACAGTGCTGGGCACATAGTAAACAATATAAATGCTAGCTAGTAGTAGCAGTAAAAATAATAAATAGTAGTAGTAGTAATGGTAGTTGTAGCAGTAGTAGTGTTATCTTACAGGGTTATTGTGAAGATCAAATAATGAGATCATATTTTAAAGTGTTTAGCATAGCACCTGGCACATAGTAAATACTATATAAATGCTTGTTGTTGTTGTTACCTCGTAGGGTTGTTGTGAGATTTAAATGAGATAATATTTGCAGAGTGTTTGGCACAGTACCTGGAACATAGTAAATGCTATGTAAATGCTAGCTAATGATAGTCGTGTTGTAGTAGTGGTAGTGGTATTACCCCACAGGGTTGTTGTGAGGACCAAATGAGGTAATATTTATAAAGCATTTAACACAGTACCTGTCACATCATAGGGTTTAAATATGCTAGATAATAGTAGTAGTAGTAGTAGGTATTGTAGGTAGTGTAGTAGTAATAATAGTAGATGTAGTAGTAGTAGTAGTAATAGTATTGTTACTTCACAGGGTAGGTGTAGGTATGGTAGTAGTAGTAGTAGTGGTGGTAGTAGTAGTACTGTTACCTCACAGGGTTGTCATGAAGATCAAATGAGATAATATTTTTAAAGCACTTAACACAGTGTCTGGCACAAAATGGGTTTAAATATGCTTATTCTCTTTCCCCTGTTTTAATGCAGCAATACATTTGCAATCTGACCCCACCATAACTGATAGGGATACATGAAACATTTGATTCTACCTGACACCATTGTGTTGATGTGAGCCTACTAAAAACCCTAAGGTCCAGTCTTCCATACCCGTGCAGCGTGGGCTGCTCTGTTGCTCATAGAGATTCCGCAGAAATAGTAAACTCATGTATTAACCATTTGCTCTGTAGAAGTTTAATGCAGAAACATTCGTTGGAAACAATGAAAAAGAACAGATCATTAACAAACAAGTGATGGTAGCAGCAGGTCAAAATCCCAGGCTTTGACTGAATCGGCCACACTTTTCCAACCTTCCCCCAAGGAGAGGCAGGCTGGAGGGGACAGGGCAAGGCAGGGCAGAGCTGTGTCCATGTTTCAACTTCACCCTCCTCTTAGGAATTACAAAAATACGCTTCTCCTGAGGGTGCGGGTAGCAGAGGTGCTCATGAAAAAACAGAAACATATCGAACCGAACCGTGGTGGCACCCACTAGCTCAGGGAGCAGAGAAGTTGATCCAGACCCCCCATAAAGGGCCTGCAGGATGACCGGAGCCGTGGGGATGAAGGAATCCCAAATCCCTGCAGTTGGTCTAGGGCTGGAGACATGCTGTGTGTGGGAACACTCGGACACCTGAGGAGGCCAAACAGAAATGATTGGAATGATAAATCATCTGTCTTTCTGACCTTTCGCAGGGTTTAGAATGGGAAGGGACCAACCCCCTCATTTTACAGAGAAGGAAACTCAGGCCCAGAGAGTGAAAGAATTTACCCAAGGTTACATAGCTAGGAAGGAGAGGGGCCCAGATTCAAAATCCAGCTCTGGCTCCTGATCTGGTGTCCTTAGCAATGCCACGAGGCTACTTCTATCTGCTCTATGTTGTTGGTTCTCACTTCCTGTCACCGGATTGCTGGAATCCCGGGAAAACAAAACACGTGGGTAGGGGGAGTATAAGAAGGCGAACCAGTTCACACGTCTTGGGCCCCATTACTGTGCTTCCCAAGCTGATTGTCAGGTCCATCCTTCCACATAGATACAGCAGATGGTTGTATACATGCTGTGATTGGAGGGGTGTCAGGAAGGCCTCTTCTCTACCCCGCCTTGTCTGTTCTCTACTATTTCATTCTCACTTTAGTGCCTAGATTTCTACTACTAAAAATGAATTCCTCTAAGCTAATTATTTCCCTCTTCCCTTCAGTCTTCTTTAAAATGCTAACACATGAGATCACTAATGGTTTTGATTAAATTAGCTTATTAGTTTATCCTCTTCTGTAATCAGAGGGACCAGGACAGGGGAATATATAAAGTGGGCAGAAGACAAACTTTTGCTTATTTCACAATGCTGCCCAGGGCTAGTCATGTTCCTTGGCCCTGACCTTTCAGCACTCCTAGTATTTTATACCCTACTGCATTAGTCAGTTCCATCTTCTTCCATTCTTGAAGCCTCACTCTCCAGCCCTAGTCACTCTGATGGAGACCGGGCTCCTACTATCTGAGATGTTGCAGGGTCAGTTTTTAGCCTTATGGTATACCTAATACAGAGAAACCACTTGTAGAATGTGTGTGTGTGTGTGTGTGTGTGTGTGTGTGTGTGTGTGTAACACAGTGTTTAGGTTGTATGAGCCAAGCTGATCTTAAATCTTAAGTATTTCAGAAAAAAAGAGATGAACAGCAGTGGGAGAGAGGGGAGGGACCAATGGTTGGGTAGGAAGCCAATCTGTTAATGGTTTCCACAGGAACAAGACTTCTCTAGAAACCAGGCAGGCAAAGCAAGGTGGTGATCCCAGTGAGAACTGGTGAACTCAAGGCTGGACTGCCCTGAGCATGGTGGCTTATAGGGTAAGGGGGCTTAATCTGTGGTCCATGATTTTGTTTTTTCAAAGAATAATTTGACAGTTCAATTTCAATATAATTGGTTTCTTTTGTAATCCTATGTATTTTATTTTATTCATTAAAAAAATCCTGTTAATCTGAGAAAAGATATATAAGCACCACTAGACTGCTAAAGGTATCTATGGCAACAAAAAAGGTTAAGAACCCATGCTGTAGGGGATAGCATGGGTCTAGGGTGGGAAATAATCTTGGCAGATGCAGCAGTTCAACAAGGGCAAAGTTAATATGCCCCAGCCTTTCCAAGACTATTTCCTCAGTTTACCCCATTCTGCTGCTTTTGTAGATTTAGCTGGAAATGGGCATAGAATCTTATAGTTGGTAGGACCTTGGAAGTCATCAAGTCCAACCTCCCACTTGGCTGGTGGATGCTGGAGTGTTGTTTGCAGGGCTGTGTTGGAGTCAGCTTGAACTGGTTTGGGAAAGCCAATTGTCAAATTTTCAAATCAGCAAATACTACAAATCAGAGCTTGGTTTCTTATCTTGCTAATTGTCTGGATTTAAGAAAGTAATGGAGAAATTGTTAATGATGCAGATTAAACTTAAAAGTGTGTATACATACATTTACACATACATACATATGCATACACATACATATGTATGTCTATATGTGGTATATATGTATACATACACATATACACACACACACATATATATACACATATGTATGTGTGTATATGTATGTGAAAGACAGTTGTTAATCATTTATCAGCACAACCCTTGTTTGGAACCTGTATGAAGGAGTAGGGGTGTAGATGAGGCTGAAGATCTTTCCTTCATGCTCAAGAAAGCATACTTGCAATCTTGGGACTAATTTACTTGTAAAGTAGATTCAGAGTCACTAGGTATGGTTGCAATGTGGAACAGCTATCTGGTGGTTGATGGGATCTTTGACTTTCTTGACCTGAGCTAAATCACAGATGAAGGGTAGGGACTGGGCAATAGTATAGGCAAAGGGAACTATCTTGTTTTGAAGGGTATTGTGTGTTTATATAAGGGATTATTAATAATAACTCCTATTTATGAAAGGAACATATAGACTTGGGTATAACTACAGTAATGCATGGCAAAAGTTTCCAGTTCTATGCTGATTCTTCAGAGTTGCTAAGTAGAGTTCTAGGATAATTTGCAAGGCTCTGGTGCTAGTTACCCAGGGAAAGGAATTAATTTGCCTTAATCTAAATACCAGATGCATCTTGATAAATCTTCTCTGAGGGCAAGTAAAATTGCTAAAAAGAAAAACTTTAATAGTAGGGATTTTTTGCTTTGCTGGCTAGGCATGACTGTGGGCCTGAGTAACAAAAGAGCTGAAATAGACTCTAGTAGTAAAAGATTAATAAACATTCCCTTTGAGGAAGAAGACTCAGTAGCTAAAGACAGATTCAGTGGGGAAGAAGCCTAGAAGAAGATGACAGCAGTAATTCAGCAAAGGCTTTCTCATTAAGGGAAATAACTTTATTTTTCTCTCCCTTGGTAAGACCTCTCCCAGGCCTACCTGATAATAAGATTAAGGTAAGCAAATCTCTTTCAATACTCTTTGTGCCCCTGGTACTAGCTAATGCCAGGGACATGCAAATTACTCAGAAATTTCTCTTAGTAACACTTGAAAGGGCAGAATGAACTCAGAGACCTGCATTCTTGCAGTCATACTTGCCCTATCTATCCATTATACTTAAATAGTGTTTTGATCTTTACACTACACATATGTATATATATTATTATTATATTCATTTTATAGGTAAGGAAACTGAGATTCAAAAAGTTTAGGTGATATGCCAAAGGTCTCACAACTAATGAATAGTCAAACAGAACTACAAAGTAAGTCTTTTGAACTATTTTTTTTTATTTTTTGGTGAGGCAATTGGGGTTAAGTAACATGCCCAGGGTCACACAGCTAGTAAGTGTCAAGTATCTGAGGCTGGATTTGAACTCAGGTCCTCCTGATTCCAAGGCCAGAGCTCTATCCACTGTACCACCAAGCTGCTCCTGAACAATTTTTAAAAAATTCTTGCTCCAGTACTCTTGCCACTAACCTACCCTGTCTTTCATTCTTTTGGGATATATTTATGAATTGTATGCCGGCCACTCAGTTTTCTATGGGCAAAATGGAAAGATTGGAATAGGAGGCCTTGGAAGATCCTTCTGGTTCTAAGCATATGATCCTAGTGAATAAACTGTGTGCTTACAGTATGTTTGTTTATAGCCAAGCTTGTGTTATAGAAAATTTGCACTGTACTTGCATAGAAATGAATCTAGACCCTGGGCCCAATGAGGACAGGAGAGCACAGTAGAAGATGAGGTTACCTAAGTCTGAAACACTGAGTCCCAAACTCAGTTTTCCCAGGTTTCCTGCACAGAAAAAGCCAGTATATATTTTTCTCTCTCTGGGTTTTACCCAAGTTCTCCTATTTAAGTTGGTATTTTGTGTTAGTACATGTTTATGAGTGTGCAGTTCATATATGTGTTTGTGATGTAGGAATTTTCATTGAGGGTTTGGAGGAGGGGATGTCTGATGGGCATTTGGTAGGTGGAGCATGGGCTTTTTTGATGTGGTTTTCAAATATGAACTTTAAAACTCTACGAAAGGTTCTGTGTTGCATTAGATTCAAGATTCAATCTCTTGAATCTTTGACCTTTCCAGTTTTAATTTTAGAGGAAATACAATTAAAAATTGGGGACAAATTGGGAGAAAATTAGATTTTCTCTGCATGAAGTACATAATGATATAATCCTGTTCTTAGGAAGAGAAAAGATCTTTTGCTTCAAACTCAGTTTATTGAATAATATCATGTTTTGTGATGCTCTCAATCTCCAGAATTGGGAGCACTTCGCAGACTAAAATGCTCCCTTGCTCCCCCTTTGAGAAGCATTTAAAGAAATATTTTAAAGAAAGCATTTAAAATTTTCCTAGTCCAAAGCTTTTGTTTTAATCTGACAAAGAAATCCTTATTGGTCTTTCTCTGTCAATTCTGAAATAATATGCTGCTCTCCTCTCTCCGATCAGCCTAGGAAGGACTCCTCCCATAAAGTAATTAGGGCAGGAATCAGAGAAGGGAAAGGGATGCTTGACTGATCTACCTTGAACAATTACAGCAATAATCTACCTAGGAGAAGGAAGAATTCTCTTTGATTACTTCAGTTAATGAAAGTTAGGTTGGTATTGACCAGCAGGAAAGGAAAATCCATGAAAAGAGTGGTCAAAGACAGAATGAATGCTTTCAGGAAAATGATTCTTCAAGGGTGGGCCAAAGGTTAGGTGACCGTTCTCTCTGACAAAGCAAACTGTTAACTGAACTGTTATCTCAACTTCAGCCCCTTGTTCTCAACTGAAATATTGCTTATTTGAGAATCCTATAAATTAGGATTTCAAAATGACTTGTAGAAGGAGATATCCAAGGGGATGAGGGGACTCTGTCAGTCTGGACATTTTTCTCTGAATTTAGAATAATCATACATTAATAAAATGGTTTTTTTCTGGTAAACTCATGCCTACAATGAGGAGTAGAGCATTAATATTTTTTCTTTGACGATATCTCCCAAAGGAAAATAGAAAGGAGCTGCCCCCCCCCAAATCCCTGGGAAATTGGGTTCCTCAAAACCCAGAGTGATAGCAAGCCAGGACATACTGCCTTAGTGTTTACTGCATCCTGATAATGTGAGTTAAACTGCATTCAATTAAAGAACAGGGAGCAGGATTGGAGTGCAGAAATCGACCTCAAGCTGCAGGCCTTTCAATAAAGCTCCAATTAAAAAAAAGAAAAAGGCCTTGTTGTGGTCTGAAAGGACTGAACACACAAGGGATTTGAAAGATTTGCTGAATAACGGCCTTAGGCATTGTATTATACTGTGAACTTTTGCTCAGGGAAAAATAGAACTCTTACCCCTTAATGATATCATGGATCCTCCAGGATGACCCCAAGAGAGAATATGCACAGGTAAATTCAGGGGGTCAGGAATTAGTCATACAGTTTACTTGGAAAAAAAAGAAACACCCCGGCACTAGTTTCAGTACAATTTAGTACATAAGTCTACATTTGGAAATGTGATTGTTTGCTGATGAGCATGTCCTTGGGTAAATAGCTATGTAGGCTGTCCCGGGATACAGAGAACCTTATAGAATGAATAAAGACAAATACATGTAATAGCATTTAGAAAGAGAGGGTTAGGGACAACTAGGTGGCACAGTGGATAGAGCACCGGCCCTGAAGTCGGGAGAACATGAGTTCAAATCTGGCCTCATACCAAACACTTGACACTTACTAGCTGTGTGATCCTGGGCAAGTCACTTAACCTCAATAACCTTAAAAAAACAAAAAAGTTAGAAAGAGAAGGTTATTGGCAAACCAGGTGGCAAGTTACCCCTGATTTGTGATCATCAGAATGAGCAAAACAAGAAATTCAAAGCGAGACATTCAGACTTTGAGAATCTTTTTTTGGTGCCTTAATTACTTTACCACTTGAACAGGGCTCTTCTTAAAAAAAAAAAATTAAAACATTGAATATACCTAAAGAATTCTTCAAATTTTGTGCAGGATTGATCTGGCCACTTGAAATTAGACATACAAATGTGGAAATGGATAGAATCCCACATAGGAGTTGTAACACATTCACTTGTACTAGTAGAATGCTAGGTTTTCAGGGGGAAAAATAGCTATGCATTTTACAAATAACTCCCAAGTTGTAATGGGCTGTGAAAGTTGGGTTTGTATCATTTCAGTCAAGAGTAATATTTCCAAATTGGTCTCTTTATCTGATATGCACATATATAGCTAGACATACATATTCTTGTGCATGGGAATGGGTCAAGAGGAAGAGAGAACACGGTTTACATTTAAATTAATTGTGAATTGCAAGACTTCCTTAGGAAGAAGCAGAGAATTGGGGTGTACAGGCAAAAAGAGAAAAGCACAAACTGGGAAGGAGTGTGAGACTCAACTGGGAACTGAGAAGCTCAAAAATCCCCCAGACCCATACCCATTTATCCAGAATACACTGGAAAAAACTGAATATTTACCCTCAAAACCCAGTTCAGTGGCCTGATATCAGAAAAATGCAAGGCAACCTGCGTGTAGAAGTTAATCCAAACCTGTGAAGAGGCAGGGCAGACACTTTAGGGGAAGAAAAAGAAGCAGGTCTAAGTATTGGTCCTGGGATGAGAGGTCTAGTGGTTTCCATGGAAACCAGTGTCCTTGAGAGATTGGGGGTGGGGAGGGGAGGCTCATAGGCTGAAGAACTGCATGTGGTCTTTGAGGGGAAAGTAGTAAAAACATTACCACAGTCACCAGACCCCCTAGGGGAAAATTGGGGGGGGGTGTCCAGCTAATGGCCCCTCAGAGATAAAGTCTCCAAGGGAAAAGTGAGCCAAATAGTAACTATGGTAACTGGAAATGGAGAATTGGTCCACTATTAACAGTCCCCATAGTAACTTAACTCCTGGAGAGAAACAGAGGAATGAATTTACCTAACAGAGAGTACCATTATCCCCATAGTAACCAGGCTCCAAATGGGAGTGGTAGGTAAACTCAAGGGCCAGTACCAAAAAACTCTTGGATTCTTAAAGGAAGAGTGCGTCTACTAGTCTCCATATCAACCAGGCTCTTCATAGAAGGCAAGAAAGATGGTTGGATCTCCTAGTCCCTACAGGAGCCAAACTCCTTAGGAGAGGGAAATGGATGGGTCCTGTACAGGGGAATGACAGGAGAGTTGGGTGAATGAGGTTGCTGCCTCCAACTGTTTCCAAAGTGGGTTAATGCTCAACTTACTCATGGGTTGAAGTGGACGGTGTAGCTGGGAGAGGCCTCCCCTTCGGGCTACACGTTGCCGTTCTGACGCAGGTTGCGGCCTGGGGCCAGGCCATGACGTTGGTGCTCACTAGCATGCATGCTCATGACAAGGTACTGCCTCATAAATTCACTGAACCGCTTCTGGTTGGCCAACTTCCGGGCAGATTTCCGTGCCCCAGTGAAGCCCCCAAACCGTTTCTGCAACTTCTTCTGCATCTCCTCCCCTGCCTCCCCCAAGCCTTCTGCTGCCTCTTGTTCCTGGGTGTGGAGCAAGCTTCTGACACGGGCCACGCGGTTCTTGCCCTCCATCTGGCTTGGGCCCTGCTCCTCCATCACCTGTGGCTGGTGAACAGATGCCATTGCCTTGTCCTTGCTGGCCGAGCTGAGCTGCCAAGGTCCCTTATTCATGGCCTTGGTGCAAGGGGCCCAGAACGGGCTAAGGAAGTCTTGCACTTCACAATCTGTGATGCATTCCTGTAGAGGGTTGGAGGTGAAGAAGAGAAAGAGAAGGAACTCTTGTCAGCCCAAAGGCAATTGGAGAGGAATGGGACAACCCTTCTCTACTAACGCGAACATTTAGACTATATCTAAGTATTGACAAATTACTTGACTCCAGTTTTCTGCAGAGTCAATTTCTGAGTTCTGGAGGTCAGGGCTTCTTACCCTTTCTGTATCATGGCCTGTGTAGGCAGTCTGGTAAAGCCTGGGGACCTATTTTCTGAATAATGTTTTTAAATGCATAAGATAAAATACACGGGATTACAAAGGAAACCAATTTCATTGAAATAAAGATGTAATTTTTTCTCCCAACCAGGTTCATGGACCACCTAGATTCTATCCAAGGACCGCAGGTTATGAATTCCTATGCTAGAGGGTCAAACTCAAAGGATAATGACTGATATGATTGTAGGCACTATATTCCTGTGAATATAGGCTGGACATGTTTTGGGGAGGACAAATTGATCTTAAAAATTATAGACCATTATCTTTTAATCCATAATTCCATTGCTTAGAATATATCCTAGAAGTAAAAACAATATTAATAACTAACATTTATATAACACTTTATATGTTGCTTGATTCTCACAACAACCTGGTGAAGTCAGTATTATTATTATTATCTCCACTTTCCAGATGAGGAAACTGAGGCTGAGAGATGTTAACTGACTTGCTTAGAGACACATAGATACTAAGTGTCTAAGGTAGGATTCAAACTCGGGTCTTCTTAATTTCAAATCTGCCTCTATCCACTGTGCTTGCTTGCTGCCTCACAGCAAGTAAGTAATATGCAAAACAAAACAAAACAAGGTAATTATCCATACAGCGGTTTTTGTAGCAGCATATTTTATTATATACACACATACACATATATACACATATATATGTAACAGCATATAAGTGGAGGTTGTTAAGTGGCACAGTGGATAGAGCGCTGGTCCTGGAGTCAGGAAAAACTGAATTCAAATCTGGCCTCAGATACTGACTAGCTGTGTGACCCTGTGTCACTTAACCCTGTTTGCCTCAGTTTCCTAATGTGTCAAATGAGCTAGAGAAGGAATTAGCAAACCACTCCAGTGTCTTATTTATTTATTTTTTTTGCTTGCAGTGAGGCAGTTGGGGTAAAGTGACTTACCCAGGGTCACACAGCTAGTGTTATGTGTCTGAGGCTGGATTTGAACTCAGGTCCTCCTGACTCCAAGTCTGGAGCTCTACACAGCGTGCCACCCAGCTGCCCCCACGCCAGTATCTTTGCCAAGAAAACTCCAAAATGGGATCTTGAAGAGTCAGACACAACTGAAACCAACTCAACAATAACAGTTAGCTGCAAGGGGCAGCTAGTGGTGCCATAGTGCATAGAGTGCTGGGCCTGAAGTCAGGAAGACTCCTCTTCCTGAGTACAAATTTGGCCTCAGACACTTAATAGCTGTGTGACCCTGGGCAAGTCCCTTAATCCTATTTGCCGCAATTGTTTTTTGGTCATGTCTGATTCTCTGTGACCTCATTTGGAGTTTTCTTGGGCAAGACATTGGAGTGGTTTGCCATTTCCTTCTGCAGCTTATTTTACGGATGAGGAAACTGACGCAAACAGGGTCAATTGACTTGCCCAGGATCACACAGCTAGTAAATGTCTGAGGCCAGATTTAATATCACATAGGTGAGTCTTCCTGACTCCAGGCCTGGCGTGCTATCCACTGGGATACCTAGCTGCCCCTAATGCATTCTAATAGAACCATGTAAAATGAAAAGCAAATGAGAATAAATTAAGAATCTCAAAGAGGACTTACCAGAGAGAAGCAAGGTGCCTGAACAATTGTTATGATACTTTGTGTGTTGAAATTAATTTAAATGTAAATAATTATTAAACAATTTATTTGCTCATATTGGTATTTAATGTTTGGCTTTTAATAAAACAGCTTTGAAAAACTGTACGTGGGTAAAAATCCTTATATGGTTCTTTTGTTTAGAGGCAGTTAAGTGGTACAGTGGATAGAACCATCAGGGGTTGTAGTCAGGAAGACTCGAGTTCAAATCCCCCTCAAGCTGTATGACCTTGGGCAAGTCACTTTACCTTTGTCTGCTTTAGTTTCTTTGTTTGTAAAATGGGGATAATAATAGCACATACCTCCTAGACAGGAGGATCAAATAAGATTGTATTTGTAAAATGATTTGCAAACCTTAAGATGCTATATGAATGCTATTTTTATTGTTTTGTTTTGTGCTCATGTAAAAATGAAGTCCAAATAAGGAGTTTCAAGGGGAAGTTGGGTGGCTGAGTGGATAGAGCACCTGTCCTGAAGTCAGGAGGACCTGAGTTCAAATCCAGCCTCAGACCAAACACTTGACACTTACTGGCAGTGTGACCCTGGGTGAGTCACTTAACCCCACTTGCCTAAAAAACAACAAAAAAACCAAACAAATAAGAAGTTTCAACTAGTTCCTTTTGCTTGTTCCATCACCCGAGAAGAAGTGTGACCTAGTGCATGGAAGGCCAACCTTGGAATCAGGAGGACCTGGATTCATATTGTACTTCTGACCCTTATTACCTATGTGACCCAGAGCAAATCGCTTACCTTCTTACTGCCCCAGGCAAAGTAACTCTCTAAGACTGCTACTGATGAGGTGTTGATCTGCAGCAGTGGAGAGATTCTCCACAAGAGTTCCCTACACCGTTGAAATTTCAGCATCAGACCAAACTGTCACTGTCTCCTCCTATCCCCCAGAAGTGATGTGTGTAAATTTGAAAAGTCTGGCTCCCCCTTTTTCAGTCTCCTGATCACAGCAAAGCTTACATTTGACTCTAGTGAGGTTTGTTGGCTCTTTAAACCAGGAAGGATGTATGCATAAGCCTAATTCCAGCTTTGCCCAAAACACAGCAGAAACGATTTATTTCCTCTGGGTTTTCGTTGTCTTGATCTGTGAAGGAAAACAATGTACTTGACAGCACAGGTAAGACTTCAATTTATGTGCTGGTGAGTGCTGGATAATACATGAATTTAGTTTTTTCTTCTTTCAGAAAAAAAAATTGTTAAAACCTAAACTCTCTTCACAAGCTTTCCTCCCTCATGGTATGATGGTAACCCTGGATCATGCCAGCCTATGGTGGCAGAGCTAAAGCTCTAGCAGCTGCTAACCGACTATAAAGGCTTTGAGCATGAGTGAAACAATAGATACTAATAATAGCTAACCTTTAGATAGCACTTTAAGATTTTCAAAAAGCTTTAAGTATATTATCTCATTTACAAAAAGCAACTCTGTGAGGTCATTATTGCCCCATTTTACAGATGCTGAAACTAAGGTTGAAAGAGGTGAAGCTATAGCGTGTAAATTGTTTGGGCCAAGTAATTTTTGATATGGTTTCATTTTGTGATAACAATTGTCATGCATGTGTGCTTCTACTGACTCTAAGCTGATTCAGAACACATGCTTGAATACTTGGAAATCTTATTGAACTGATTTCTCTGTCTTTAGTTCTTTCTGATTTTAGTGCTGAATCTTGTGCTATACGTGTGTATTCCATTGATATCTTTTGTGGGGTTTCTAATTCTGTGGTTTTTAAGAAGGGTTATCACTCTTAAAGAGCATATTTCAATGACTGTTAGAGACATCATACTGGTTGTTGATTTAGAGAAGTCAAGCATTTCAAGGGTCATTCAAACTCATAATGAAATAGAACACGTTACAACAAAGCACAAAGAAAAATTCAGTGGAAAACAAAAAATAACACCAAGAATAGAAAACCTATTTCTGTAAAATAGCCTTATTAAACCTTTGAAAACAAAGAACTTCAGAGGGACCTGACAGATGGGGGGGGTCATTTCTAGCTCCTCTTCATGATGATAAAGATTTCTTAAAGTTGAGAGAATAGTGAGAACACTTAATTTTTTAGAAGCTGCCAACCCAATAATATGAAGAAAAAAAATTTGTCATAGATATAATACCATTTATGCTTTGTTGTCCAGATAATACAAAGAATGGAGTACTGAAGATTGGAAAATGGTAATTTTTGCTGATGAAACTCACTTTTTATTCAAGGTTAAACTAAAATAGTTGCCAGAAGTCTAGGTGACCCAATAACATGTGGGCATTTCAGACTGTAAAACATTAACTCCAAAAAAGTTTCAGTGAATTTTTATTTCCATTGGGCTTAAAGGTCTTATCCCCATTAAAGGAAGGATGAACTGTGATAAATCTATTGATATATTGAGAAGAAAAATTATTTTGGGGGCAGCTGGGTGGTGCAGTGTATAGAGCGCTGGCCCTGGAGTCAGGAGGACCTGAGTTCAAATTTGGCCTCAGACACATAACACTCACTAACTGTGTGACTTTGGGCAAGTCATTTAACCCTAATTGCCTCACCCCCCAAAAATATGTTTTGGAATTATAGAAATCCCCAAACGGAGATGGAATATTGCAACACAACCTTGAATAATAGTGCATATAACAAAAGGTTAAGAAATTCATCTCCAAGACGTGGAGATGAACATGTTTCAATGACCTGGGAACTCACCTGATTTAAATCTCACTTACTTATTCAATACCATACTAATCAAACTACCAAAGGACTATTTTATAGAGCAAGAAAAATGTAATAGAATTCATCCAAAGAAACAATATATCAGGAATCTCAAGGGGAATAATGAAAAAAAAGAAGGAAGGGGGCCTAGCAGTAACAAATTTTAAAATTGTACCACAAAGCAGTAATTATTACACCCAATTGGTACTGATGAAAAAACAGAAAAGACAGTCAGTAGAATGGATTAGATACATAACACACAGCAACAAAGTCACATAGTACTCGATAAAATCAAAGACCCCAATTCCAGAGGGACTCCTTATTTGATAAAAATTGTTAGGAAAACTTGGAAGCAGCCTGGCATAAAATTAGTTTAGACTAATTAGTTTACACCGTATACCAAGATAAATTCCAAACAGATAAATGATTTGAATGTAAAAGGTTATGTTGTAAACCAATTAGAGGAGTAAGGAAAGAAACACTTTTCACAACTAGCAGTAGAGGAAGACTTTGTGACCAAATAAGGAACAAAAAGGAGCATTGATGATAAAATGGACAATTATGATTGCATAAATTAAAAAGTTTTTGTGCAATTAATGTTGTTAAAATAGAAGGGTTAACTGAGATAAAATCTTTGTCAAGTTTCCCTGCTATACAAGACACATAAGAATTAATTCAAATATATAAGAACAAAAGTCATTCCTCGACTGATAGTCAAAAGATATGAACAGGCAGTGCTTGAAAGGAAAAAATCTAAACTATTAATAGCCACATGAACAAATGCTCCAGATCACTACTATTTAGAGACACGTAAATTAAAGCAGCTTTGAAACCCCATCTCACACACATCAGATTGGTAAAGATAACAAAAAGAAAAAATAGCTGGGAATGGAGGTAAGCACCTGCTGGCGGGTCACTTGAGTTTAGAGGTTCTGAGCTTAAGTAGGGCTAAAGCTAATGGAATGTCTTCACTAAATCTGTCACTGATACAGTGAGTATAGGGAGCAGATGGCCACCAAGCTGCCTAAGAAGGGACGAACCAGGCCAGGTTAGAAAGAACACAGCTGGTTAAAGTTTCTAAACCAATCAACCTTGGAATCGAATTGCAGGTTAGCCACTATACTTCCATCCCAGGTGAGATAAGGAGAACCGGTCTCAAAATAACAACACAAAAAAACGGAAAATGACAGTTATGGGGGTGATGGTGGTGTTACGGAAAAATAGGCACACTAGTGTACTGTTGCTAGAACTGTAAATATGCCCAGGCATTCTAGAAAGCAATATGGACTTATATCCTTAACATCACTAAATGCTACTTACCTTTTGACCTATTACCACTATTTGACCAGCACCCTAGAGATCAAAGAAAAAGGGAAAGGATCCATACGTAAAAACATTTATAGCAGCTCTTTTTATGGTGGCAAAGAATTGGAAACTAAGAGGTTATCCATCTAGTGGGGAATGGCTGAACAAATTATGACCTATGAATTTAAATGTAATAGACTATTATTTTGTGGTAAAAAAAAATGATGAAAAGGACAGTTCCAGAGAAATCTAGGAAGATTGGTATGAATTAATGCAGAATGAAGTGAGCAGAACCCAGAGAACAATTTATGCAATAATAACAACATTGTATATTTAAAAAAAACTCAATATTGAAAAACTTAAATGGTCAAGAAAGGCCAAGACCAGGTGCTTGGAGAAAAGACATTTTTGGATGTATCATCTGGCACAAGTACAAGCAGTGGCCAATAGCTTGGTACCTAAACAAAAGATACAACAGGAAGAAGTACTCTGTAATGCCTTATGTGGAAGTTAGTCAGACTGAGGCTTGAGAAGTACTCATGTGGCAAAGCTAAGAAGAAAAGTTTGCAGAGGAAAAAAAGAGAAAATGCTTCAACAAAGATTTCCACACATGTCTGCTGAAGCCCAAAATTGAAATACAGCCAAGCATACAGTGAAACTCTTTTTCTTTTCCTAGTACTATTCCACCTCTGTAAAATTGAAGTTTTCACTTAAGTTGTAATTAAAAGCTGGCTAGTAAATATAGTAAACTCATGGTAAATGGTTTATTTAAAAAAAAGACTTAAGGATTCTGAAAAATGTAATTATCAATCATGATTTTGGAGGACTGATGATCAAACATGCTACCCACTGAGAAGTGATGTAATCAAAGTGCAGAAAGAGTTATGCATTTTGAGATATGATCAGAAAGGACATTTGTTTTGTTCAGCAATATTTGTTAAAAGTATTTTTTTCTCTTTTTTCTTTTCAATGCTAGAAGGAGCTTGGGGTAAAGGGGTGGGGGCTAGTGATAGGGTTGTTAAAAAAAAAAGAAAAGAAAAGAAAGAGGTTCATTGAAACATTTTTTTCAATGCACAATGAAGGAAATAGATAAGCAGGACAGCTTTGAAAATTATATGTTGAATTTAACTTAAAAGGAGAAGTGAGCTATATGTAACAGAGATTTACGGTTTCATGTAAAAATCTTTTCCTGTTCTACTTTGTGCGTAGAAATGCTCAATTTATTTTGTGTTTGTTGGGTTGACAATAAAAATAATTAAACTTTTAAAAAATGTTATGGGCTATAATTAAAGCAAGGAAAAATGGACAGTTCATCAAAGAAATGTCTGATATCCTATGTGATACCAAAACATTTATAGCAGCATTTATTTTCTGATAACAAAGAACTGGCAACAACATAGATGCCCATCAACCGGCAAATGGCTAAGCAAATTGCAGTGCGTGAATGCAATGGAATATTATTGCGCTGTAAGAAATGACGAATATGGAGGATCATGGGGAGAACTGACACAAAGTAAAACAAACAGAACCATTAAAACAATACAAACAATGGCCACAACAGTGTAAAAAGAAACAACAACGAAACAAAACGAATCAGAAATGCTGGGAAATTATGATAACCAAATTCCACCCCCAAAGAAAAGATATGAGAAGATACTTCTGTGTGGAGGTGGGGGTCATGGGTAATAATGATAATAACAATTATAACAATAACAATAGATAGCATTTAAATAGCACCTACTAGGTGCCAGGCACTGTGTTAAGTGCTTTACAATTATCTCATTTGATCCTCACAACAACCCTGAAAGGTAGGTACTCTCATTGTATCCATTCTACAGATGAGGAAACTGAGGCAAACAGAGGTTAAGTATCTTTGCCTGGGGTCTGACAGCTAGTAATAACAATAATAGCTAACATTTATATAGTGCTTACTATGTGCCAGGTGCTTTAAAGTTTTCTCATTTAATCTGCACAAGAACCCTGGGAGGTAGGTGTCATTATTATCCTCATTTTACAGACAAGGAAACTGAGGGAAAGAGACTTGCTCAGGATCATACAGCTGCTAAGTCTCTGAGAGGGAGGTCTTTCTGACTGCAGCCCCAGTACTCTCTCCACTGTGGCCTAGCTGCCTGTAAAGATCACTGCATATATATCTATATCTATATCTATATCTATATATATATATATATATATATGGAATGGACAAGCAGGACAGCTTTGAAAATTATATGTTGAATTTATTATATACTTAAAAGAAGTGAGCTCTATGTAACAGAGATTTATGAGTATGTTTTCTTGAACTTATTTTTTCTTCTTATTTCTCTATTCTTTATCAAAAGGAATGGCTCTCTGAGAGAGGGTGAGGGGAAGAATACAGTGGGAAATGTAGGTGATATAAAAACAAAACATATCAATAAAATGTATTAAAAGCAGAAATGGTTCCAATGTGGCAGTACTGTTTTATGATGAATGAAAGAATGTGTCCAATTCTTGTGAGGTCAATGCGAAATAATGTAAAACAAGCGATTATTGCAAAGGAGGGATATATTGCATATTAGAACTTTTTAAAGATATAAAAACGTGTAAGAGTTATCATTTGTCAATAAATTTAATTATTTTTTTGTCCCAGCAAACTCGCTCAAGGTCAGCTAGGTGGCACAGTGGATAGAATGCCAGGCCTGAAATCAGGAAGATTCATCTTTGTGAGTTCAAATCCAGCTTCAGACACTTACTAGCTGTGTGATCCTGGGCAAGTCACTTCACCCTGTTTGCCTCAGTTTCCTCATCATAAAATGAGCTGGAGGAGGAAATGACAAACCACTCCAATATCTCTGCCAAGAAAACCCCAAGTGAGGTCACAGAAAATTGGACACGATTGAAAATACGGAACAACAACAACAATTTTCTCAACAGTATGCTTGCCTAGGGTTACATGGAAGGGAGTATCTGAAGAGGATTCAGACTGCAGTTATCTTAACCCCAGCTCTCTTTGTCTGTTTACTGCGTCACTCAATGGCTACTCTGTTGGACTGACTGTCTGACGACCAGCCTCAGTAAGCCTGGGGAGGTTCATCGTCCAGTTGACTAGAAGGCAATGAATTCTTCAGAAACAACCCCTAGGGAAGTCCAGTTATCTGAGTTACAGTTATCCAAGTCTTGTGGGGGGCTCCACAGATCTATGAAGTCATGTCATCCTTGAAATTTTGAAGTGTTGAAGGAAGGCTCCTCTGGGGTATGGTTTAGACTACATAGGTACTGGGGATCCTTTCCAACTCCCTTCCAATTTTTTGACTCTGGTTTTTCTTTGGGAAACAGTTTGGTTCCCTTCCCCCACCTCCGTATGTGGTATTTCACAATTGTAAGGATCATCCTTTTAGAATACGAACTGAGTTAATCAACACTGAAAAAAAGACTAACCTGCCTCAGCTTTAGTTTCCTCATATGTAAAATGGGGGATAATAATAGCATGTACCTCAAAGAACTGTTGCGAGGATCTAATGACATGCAAAGTACTTTGCAAAGCTCAAAGCACTACACAAACGCTACTTATTATTATTATGAATTCTTATTGGCTCAAGGGCTAGCTCTTGATTTAATTTCTGCTTAACTGAAAAGATCAGAATTTAAGAAGACCTCTAAGAACCAGGCCATGCCAATTGATGCAGTACACTTTTATTTTTAGCACAAGACAAAGAAAATAGAGGATGAAAAATTTCATTTCAAAGTACAATTATAATTAAATTTTCATACCCACTGATATCCCTATTGATCTTCTAGTGTTATTCATTGACTTGCCCAGGATTCCATCACTAGTAGGTATGTTTTAGGAAGGATTTGAATTCAAGTCTCTTTGAATTTAAGTCTGGCTCTCTCTCAACCACACCACCTAACCTACTAGCAGGGAAAAGGAAATGTTGTTTCTATGAGACAAAAAGCATAATCCATTAATCTACCAGAGTTCTTTAAGAGAATAAATAAGCACAAAGACAGTGGGCAGTTAGTAGATATTATTTAGGCTTTCAAAAAGTATTTGGAAAGATTATGCAGTAAAACCAGTTAAAATATTAATAGCTCACATTTCTATAGCTCTTTAAAACGTTTCCAAAGTCCTTTCCTTAAAACAACCTGAGAGGCAGGTAATGAAAGTGTTATTATACCTACTTTGCAGATGTGCAAATTGAGCCTCAGAATGGCAAAATGACTGATCTTGTCATGTACTTAGGAAGTATTAGAGGCAGAACTCAGAAGCCAGGTCTTCTGACCTGCTGAATATGTTGCGCTTTCCATTATGTAATAATGCCTCCCTAAAGAGCCCCTGTGTTCCCTCGTGATAGGCAGAAACATCTTTAAGTGGCAAAGAAATAGAGCTGGAAACTGGAGAACAACATGTGGGAATAGGCAGGGGCTTCTCTGGCTAGAGAAGTGTTAATAATGGAAAACCCTGGTGCCTGGTACTGGAACTGGTCTCATTTAATGTTTTTATAAATGATCTAGGAGAAGTATTGCAATGAAATTTCCAGGTTCACAGATGACAAATTTTTCTGGGTAGTAAAATGCCAGGCTGACAGAGATAAATGGCAGGAAGGTCTCATGAGACTGTAGGAGTGGGCAGAAAAATTACAATCTGGGCTTTTGGGCAGGCAACCACAACGTAATGGATTGGGAACAAAAGCATCCAAGATATAGGGGGTTTAGAGGACTGCATGCTCAATTGGAGATAACAGCATAGGAAAACAAATCCAAAAAATTAAGAGAATCAAAGACTGCACTAACAATTTTCATGTTCAGAAGGAGGAAGGTGGCAATCTTGCCAAAGTTTGCCTTGGTCAGATCATATTTAATTATTGTTTTGCATTCAAGGCACCACTTTTAAGGAAGGGTATTGACAAAAGACAGCATGTTGAAAGAAGGGATTGCTATTGTTAGCTGATTCAATCGCGGCCCACTCCTTGTGACCGCATTTGGGTTTTTCTTTGCAAAGATACTGAAATGGTTTGCCATTCCGTTTTGCAGCTCGATCTATACATGGGAAAACTGAGGCAAACAGGGTGAAGTGATTTGCCCAGGGTCACACAGCTAGTAAATGTCTGGGACTAGATTTGAACTCAGGAAGATGAGTCTTCCTGACCCTGGCTTGGAGCTTTATTTACTGTACCACCTAACTGCCCCTGAAAGAAAGGGTACAAGGATGATAAAAAGATTGAAGACCATGCCCTACAAAGAACTAGGGATGGTTAGCTTGGAGAGAAGACAGGGGCACATGATTATTGTCTTCAAGTAGTTGAAGGGCTGTCATGAGGAAGGGGGAATTAGATAGACTTGTTCTCCTTTGCTCCAGGGGTCAGAACTAAGGGAACTGGTTGAAAGTTGTAGAGAGTTCGGTCAGTCAATAAACATTTATTAAGCACCTAATGTGCTAGATACTGTGAATATGAAGAAAGGTAAAAGGTAGTCCCTGATTTTGTATGTGTACTCAGAGTATAGCATAGTGCCTGGACTATAGTAATCTCTCTGTCTCTCTTTCAGTCTCTGTCTCTCTCTTTGTCTCTGTCTCTCTTTCTCTGTCTCTCTCTGTCTCTGTCTCTCTGTCTCTCTCTTTCTCTCTCTCTCTCTGTCTTTCCTCCTCCTGCCCCCATAGGTGAGACAATACACAACTGTGTATAAACAAGCTAGATAAGCAGGGTAAATTTGTGTTTTTTGTTTTTTTTTTGTTTTTTGTTTTATTAGCAGGGTAAATTTGAAATAATCTGCACAGGGAAGGAGGTATAAGTAAAGGGCATCAGGAAAGGCTTCCTAGAAAAGATTGCATTTTATCTAGGACTTTAAGGAAGCCCATAGATGGAGATGAGGGGAGGAGCATTCCAGACATGGGAATGGTAGGTAAAAATACCCCCAGTCAGGAACTAGACTGTTGTGTTGAGGAACAATAAGGAGGCCAGTGGCACTGGGTAGCAGGGGATATTGTGGACAGTATTTGTGCTCCAGTAAAGGTAGAACCAGATGGCCACTATGGTTCTTTTTGACTCTGTCATTCTGTTTCAGAGCTTTTAGCTACAACCCAAGAAGGGATCTAAGAGGCTCTGTAAAATGTTCTCTACAAGTATCAATTTAATGTGCTGTTATGGCCCAAAAAAGCCAACAAAATAACAGACATTGTCATAAAGGGGATCATATGCAAACTAGAAAACAGTATTCTGTTTTGTACAAAATGACAAGACGATATGTCTATTTGTATGGAGGAAGTACTCTGTACTGTTCTGGTCCCTTATCTCTCTCTGTTTCAGTGGGAGCATGGGGGAAAAGAAACAAAAGGTATATGTTAAAAAGAAAGAAAGAAATAACGGAAAAAGAAAGGATCCAAAAAAGGCAATTAAAATGATGAAGAGAGAATGTAGTGATTTCTGTATGAAGACAAAGGAGGAAAAATCAGTAGGCCTGTTCAAAATGCAGGGGAACTGTGCAAAATTATTAAGGGCATCAATAATGTAAATATAAGGCTTGTGTCCCTACCCCCCCATACTTGAATTATGAGGCATCCTTTGAACCCAGAAGAAGTCATTTTGGCACAACCAAAAGGAAGTAGCACTTGACATAGTTTATCTCAGTCTACATGGTTTAGAAATGTGTTATCCAGAGACAGCGTCTTCTGATAAGATAAACGGATTTGAGCTTGTTTCAGCTGCATTGATTATTGCTTCCCAATGAGTTATTAGAAGAAAGGATATGCCAGAGACATCTCTTAACTTTTGAGACAGACATCAAGGAAGAGGTACCCCCAAGCTATCCTTTGAGATGCAAATTTCAGTCTAGTTGAAAAGCATTTCTCATATTACAGCACAGCAAGGCATTAGTAAAATTGACCAGTGGCTCCATTCATTCAACTGTCAGTTGTCTGTGTCTACATGACTGGTGACCCATATTCCTTTTCCTTGATGTCTGTGCCCAAACCAAGAGCAGCTGTGCCTTGCTCCCTAGGTCAGTTGTATACTCCTGCCCTGGAGAGACTGGCCAAGATAAACTTACATGATTTAGATAATCTACCTATCCCATCTTTACCTGTTGAATTCCATGCCCAGAGCTAGCATAATGCCCTCTCTTCCATAAAACCTTCCCTGGTTCCCCCAGCTGATAACAGCCATCCCTCCCTCTGACTTCAAATAGAACTTTAGCAACTCTCTAATGTATTTTTCACATAACATTGCATATAATCATTACCCGTGTTTCTATTTCCCGGATCTCTCCAAGACTAAGTTCCATGAAGGCAGGAACTATGGCTTGTCTCAACTACGTATGCCCCTTGGTGCCTAGCATAGGCAGCTAGGTGGTTCAGTGGATAGAGCACTGGCCTTGGAATCAGGAACACTCATCTTACCCAGTTCAAATCCAGCCTCAGAGAGTTGCTAACTGTGTGACTCTGGACAAGTCACTTAACCCTGTTTGCCTCAGTTTCCTTATCTGTAAAATGAGGTGGAGAAGAAAATGGCAAACCACTCCAGTGTCTTTGCCAGGAAAACCCCACATGGAGTTATGGAGAGTTGGACTGAAAAACAACTTAATAACGATAACGCCTACTATCTAGTATGTAGTAACATGTAGTACCTACTAGCATGTAGTAGGTATCTAATCATTGATTTTTGAATGAATGAATTTCTGTTTCCAAATCCTGCTTTACCATCCCACTGTGAGGACACCCAGAGGTGCCTGCTGTCTAATCCTTGACTAATCTGGTGACTGATCCTGCTTTGCCCTTTGATTTTTCTAGAAGGAGAATTTATAATTTATTTGGGCAACTTGACACTGCCATGGGGTCAGACTGTGATAGTTTGAGCTCTCTTATAGTTTGAGTCCTTTACCTCACTTCAAGCAAGGAAACAGGCCATTGAACCACTCCCTGCAGCTTTCTCACCAGCCACCCCCCATTTCTCCTCTCTTTCTCACTGTCTTTGTCTTTCTGTCTCTATCTGTTTCTTTCCACCCCACTACCACCCCTGCCAGGATTGTCCTGGCCAATCACCAGATGTCAGATGTGTGGTTGAGAGAGGAAACTTTCATAAGCTGAGACAGGAAAAGTGCCCATAGCTGGTTCCAGGGATCTCCTGTCCTGGAGATACCAGTATAGGGACTACATTTGTACCTGATCCAAGCAAGGAGAATCAGAGAACACATCTTAGAGAACTTCCTATTCATCCCAACGTCTCCGCCCAGAGAGGGCCCTAATTAGCTACAAGTTTCACTTGGAGGCCTCTGAAGGCTCTCTGGCTGCACTTAACACCTGGTTCCAGGGCTACCCATTTATTCCCAGCAAGTAAAAAAAAACAAGGGATAGAGCAAACAGCTTCTCCCACAGGATCAGAACTTGTCTTTGGAGGCCTCTGTTCATTCATTACTACTGTTATTTTTGACTTAACAATTTCCTTGGGCACTTCTTAGACTAATTGCCTAGACCTAGGCTCTCCATCTCTTAGACTCTAGATCCTGCTAGTTCCTCTCTGCCTTAGCTAATTTTCAGGACTCAGTCTTTTATGGCCTAACTATTGTCTGATGAGACGGATTCCCAGTCCTGGTTCCCCCTGTCTGGCTAGTTTCATAGACATTTATATCCCAGCCTAACAGCAATCATTCCCATAGGGTTTTAAGAGTTACAAAGTGCATTTCTTACAACAACCCTGTGAGATCGGTAAAACACGTCTTATTAGGTGCACCTAACAGATGAGAAGTCTGAGCCCAACAGAGGTTAAGTGATTCATCCAAGGTCACGCAGCTAGTAAGTCTAGGAGTTGGAATTTGAACCAATTGTCCTGATGTCAAATCTAGTGCTCTTTCCTCTGCAGGAGGCTGCCTCTGGATCCCAGAATCCTTTCCCTATGCCCTGACATGAAGCACTGTGCCCTTGACTTGGCCAGCATGGATTTTGTCCTGAATGGTCAAACCTGTAGATTAAAGTGAATGTTCTATAAGCATAATTTCCACCTGCTACCTGCTTGGTAGCTTGATTATCCTGGTTATTAGACCTGCTACAGGTATACCATTGCCTAAATGGTTGGTGAGATGCCAGAGGTTCTCTCACCTTCCCCCCCTCCAGTCCCCCCCATTTTTCCTGATTTCTCTTGTCATTAGTGCTTTTTCCCTCACAAGCAAAAAATATTTGTATTTACATAATCTGTATTTTGTATTTGCTTATCCATATATATGCTGTAACCTCCCTAGTAGAACATAAACTCCCTGAGGGCAGGAATTATTTAATTTTTTATCTTTATGTCCAACTCAGTACCTTACACATGGTAGGGACTTAACAAATACTTGCTGAAGAAAGAGATGAATGAACAAACTCAAGTTGGTTGTATTCTCTACCTCTACATCGGAACTGTTCCTAATTGCCTCTTCCCTCTCCCCAAACACTCAAACAGTGGATCCCCATCTTGGACTTTGGTCTGGGTCATTGGTTTTTTTCATTCACACTTTTGGAGTGTAATGATGTTAAGGACTGTCAAGAGGTCCCCTTAAATTGTCTTTTTGAATTGCCATATTTTCCAGAAACATTGGACCCAGGGCATGCAGGAGGCCTTGAATGTGTCAAGGATGAATCCTGCCCCCCCAGCTGACATAATTTGTTGTTCGAATCCCAAGCTGGATTCCCTGTGTGTCTCTGGGAGGCAAGACAAGCACCAGCCAGTCTGTGGCAGGCTGGAAAAACGCTTGTGCAGGCAGCTGGGGTCCTTTGCAGAGAGCAGACCCTCCTGTCTTCATAGGGAAAAGAATGAGGCTTTTGCCATTTCTTTGCTCCTTCCCTTCTGGAGGAGTTTTGTCCTTTTCCCACCTTTACTGCACTTTTTCCCCTCGGATGCCATGCCCTTCCCTGGTATCTCCTCCTTCATTTGTCCTGCTGCCATAAATATGCAAATTTCTGTATGGATTGTGAACTCTTTGGGTTCCACCTGCATGTTCATTTCTCTTGTAATAAGCCTGGTTTTCACATAAGCCTTGTGATGTTGTGATTGCCTGTTTGACAATTTATCTTTGGTCACACAGATTGTGTCAGAGGCAGGATAGGATAATAATTGCATAATAAATAAATAGCATTTAAATAATGATTTAAGGTTTGCAAAGTGCTCAACACACATTATCACATCTTATCTCCACAGCAGCCTTGTGAGGTAGGTATTATTTTTAGCTCCACTTTACACATCAAGAAACTGAGGCAGAGAGTTTAAGTGACTTCCCCAGGGTCACATAGCTAATAAGTGTCCAAGGAAGGGTTTGAAATGAGGTCTTTCTGCCCAGTATTTGACTCAGTAGGCTACCTAGGTGCCTGTTATCTTCTCAGACAAGATGGCACCACAAACACATGAGACGGAGGTATCAGAGGAAGCACTCTGTGGTCAATTACACAGACACTAAGTGAAATGAGCCATCCAAGCCTTTCCTTCCACCAAAGGTTTCCATCTGGTGGCGTAGGATGCCTGAACAGCCCTACACCAGAAACTAGCAGTTTCATTGCCCTCTGTAGATAAAGTAACCATTGGCTCACACGATGTACCCTGGAGAGACAGAGGGGAATGAAGCATGAAACAATTAACACAATCTGAGCATGTTTCTCAGACGCGGAAAGAAAAAAATAAGGTCTGTACTTAGCACATTCATAGACGGATTTTCTTCAGAATAAACTGAGTAGAACTACTTTATACATATACAATTTAGGGAAATAATCCTATCAGATGACAGCCTTATGTGTTCATTGAATAGAGTTAAGTAGTATTAGACAAGAAGTAAAATATATATTAAAACTAAAACTAAGGGTTATCAGACCTTTGGTGAGTCCCTGGTTTTCTAAGACCAGATGATACAATTAGATGCTATGTTAATGATAGAAAATCAGATTCTATAACCAAATCTAATGCATGTTCTATTTTCAGAATTGTTGTGCTGTTACAAGTACCAGGAGCTGACAATCATTGAAGCTAATCGAGTGCCTTAATCGAGTTGTTGGCAAATAGCCTCAGATATAGAATACAAACCCCCAACAGCATTTTTTTAATAGCAGTTGGCATATCTAAACTTAATGTATTACCCTTTGGACTAAGGCATTCACCTGCCTCTTTCTGATGGTTGGTTAATGGTCTATTAAGCAAGCGAGCAGCATTTGCTCCAGTCTCCATTAACGACAGTTATTTTTAGCCAGAGTATGAATGAGCATCTGGAATATCTCAGGCTGGTGCCAAGTGCAATGGGTGAAGCAGGTCTTACAGGGAGGCATAGTAAATGACAGCTCAGCTGCTCAAGAGGCCAGATATTTGAAACACAAGGTGGGAAATTAGCATTTGACCTCTCTGTGAGATAAAGTAAAATCCATTTGTGATTAGCAAGAACAATAACAGCTGGCATTTATAAAGTGCTTTAAAGTTTACAGAGAACTTTGTAAAAGTCATCCCACGAGCCTTGCAACAACTCCATGAAGTTACACTGCACATCATGTCAAATCTGTTTTACAAATGAGAAAACTGAGTCTCAGAGAAGCTTACTGACTTGCCTATCGTCACATAGCTGGGCTATATCAGTCAGTCAACATGCACTTATTATTATTATCAGGGATCAGAGGTAGCATTTGAAGGGTGGTTTTCTTGACTCTAAGTCCGGCATTCTATCCAATGCTATGCCACGTTTGCCTTTGCAAATTCCTATATCTTAGAAACAAGCTGAACCAATTTGGGGAGGCATGAGACTACAGATCATTTGTCCATCAGTCTGGACCCTTCCTGATCTGCTGCTCGACAAGAGAGAATGATAAATTTATAAAATTATCAGGACCTTTGAGTTTTAAAAGTATTTGGAAAAGTTGAAATAGGTTCTGATCTCTCTATCTGTTCTGGAAGTCCTAAACTTTATCAGAAATCTTCCTTGTTGTCATTAATATTGGATTGCTTATGGTTGGGGGTGGGGAAGGGAGTAAACGTTTACATAATGACTACTATGTGCCGGGCACTGTGTTAAGTGCTTTACAAGTATTTTCTCAGTTGATTGACAACCTTGAGTGGTAGGTGCTATTATCACCCCCATTTTACAGTTGAGGAAACTGAGGCAAACAGAGGAGTAAGGAAAACCTGAGTTCAAATGTGTCCTCAGAAACATCCTAGCTGTGTGACCCCGGGTAAGTCACTTAACCTGTTTGCCTTTATAGTTGAGTTTCCTCAACTATAAAATGGGATAATAACAGCATCTATCTTGATGGGTTGCTGCAAGAATCAAATGAGATAATATTTGTAATACATCACAAAATTGTTATGAGTCTTAAATGAAATAAGATTTGTCGAAGGTAAGTTCCTTCAGGGCAGGGACTAATTCATTTTTGCCTTAGTAGTCTTCTCACTTAGCTCATTTTCCTACCCATTGTAGGTGTTTAATAAATACTTACTAAATTGAACTCCACAGAATGTGTAAAATGTTTGGCAAACTTTAAAGTGCTATATAAACATCAGTTATTATTATTATTATTATTATTATTATTATTATTATTGTGAAAGTTTATATTGATGAATACTCTATATATTCCTAGATGAATGTATACTAGTAGATGGGTTTTTCCAAGAGCAAAATGAGGAAGCATCTCATGGGCCTGTCAGCATCTCAAGTAGATGCTGACCTTTTATCCAGGTAAGAGCTTCACCCTAAAGGAGTAGAAGAAAAGGGCAGAGAAATCACTTTATCTCTCAGTTTGGAAATCTAGTTATGTTTGGTTGAGATATACTTGTTAAATGTACCCTGGCACTTTTTCTACATATTGGTTAGCTTTGCTGAATTTCTTTCTTTCTTCTTTTTTAGTTTTTGTTATAGGGACTGCTATAAGCTCTCAGGAAGGGAATGGGGAGGAATACATTTGGAAATGTAGGTGCCATAAAAACAGAAGGTATCTAAAGGTAGTTTAAAAATATAGCCCCAGTGTGACTTCGACTTGTAAAGTATGGCTCCTTACCCTGAAGCAGATGTTTTGATCAGAGAACTGTTTATTACCTGATCTGTTGCTGCCATCATTTCTAATTAATGAGTAGATCTCTAGTAGCTAGATACCAGATGGAAGAGATACTTGAAGCAATTTATGTTGCTTTCTATGAGAGGTGGAGTGCTGCAATGAAACCCCAATTCTCAGGACAGGAAAAGGCACGGAGAGGAATTATTTTGAATAGTTGGGTTTTCTGCATGACGGAAGGTTTAACTCTTCAAGCAAATGTTTTAAAATATATTTTTAGCCAGTGGAAAGAGTGTGGAACTTGGAATCAAGGGGACTGCATTCAGGTTGCCAGTCTGCTACTTACTACTCATGCATATGACCTTGGGCAAAGCTCTTGTTCTCCCGGGGGTGGGGGGATGGGGGGGGCTCCTTTCCCCCAAGAGTCAAATGAAGGGTTGGAGTACATGACCTCCAAGGCTCCTTCCAACTCTTTGTGTGATCCCATGACTCCTTCCAGCTCGAGCTCTATGATCCTAAAATGGCCTAGACTTCTGTGCTTTTCTTGTGGCTGCTTTTTTCATTTTTTAATGTCTGTCACCCCATTTCTAATTTGCTGCTTCTAATATGCTGTAGCAGAGGCAGCTAGGTGGTATAGTGGGTAGAGCACTGGTCCTAGAATCAGGAAGACCTGAGTTCAAATTGAGCCTCAGACATTTACTAGTTGTGTGACCCCGAGCAAGTCACTTAACCCTGTTTGCCTCAATTTCCTCATCTGGAAAATGAGCTAAAGAAGGAAACGGCAAAAGCACTCCAGTATCTCTGCCAAGAAATGGCACACAGAATGGACAGTATTGGCATGCTATGGTCCATGGGGTCATGAAGAGTTGGACATGACTGAAAAACTAAACAACAACAAAAATATGCTGTAGGAAGTCAGCTAGGTAGTACAATGGGTGGATAGAGCACTGGGCCTGGAGTTAGGAAGATCTGAGTTCAAGTCTGACCTCAGACACTTACTAACTGTGTGACCTTGGGCAAGTCACTAAACTTCTGTCTTAGTTTCCTCAACTGTAAAATGGAGATAATTAAGCTCCTACCTCCCTGGGGTTGTTGTGAGGATCAAATGAGATAGTATTTGTAAAGTTCTTAGCTCAGTACCTGGCACATGCTGTTTAGCTGTTTTCAGTTGTGTCTGACTCTTTGCGATCTCATTTAGGGTTTTCTTGGCAAAGATACTGGAGTAGTTTGCCATTTCCTTCTCTAGCTCATTTTACAAATGAAGAAACTGAGACAAACAGGGTTAAGTAACTTGCCCAGAGTCACACAGCTAGTAAGTGTCTGAAGCTGGATTTGAACTCAGGTCTTTCTAACAGCAGGCCTGGCACTCTATCCACTGTGCCTGGCTCATAGTAGGTACTTAATACATGCTTGTTCTCTTCTCCTGAACAGGCTTTAGATGAGGGCCAGGGAGGTTTCTTATATGAATTTTAGTCCATTGATTCTGTGAATCTGTTTTGCTTTCTCCAAAGCCTTTCTTGTTTCCTTTCTATTTCTTGGCTATGGTCTAGGTAGGTGAGGTTGCTCTATAATATATAAATGAGGCGTTACTCTATTTGTCTTTTTCTCATCCAGCCTTATAACTGTCAGGAAGACGAGGGGCCAGAGAGCAGCCACTGTTGTCAGTACCAGAAGGCACCAGCCTCACTCTTACTTGAAGACATCTTTTAGTATAGGCAATGGATAAAAGCAGGGAGAGTTCAGGCTTATGGGCTGGTGTTTAGATTGGCCCACTATACTGTGGTGGAGGAGTTATGTTTTGGCAAGGATGGAGGGCAAGAGAGTCAGATGAGACCTCTTTATGGCAAAACGGGGCCACCCTGGGGAGTCTGTTCACCTGGATCATTTTCTTTCTTTCTCTTTTTTTTTTTTCAGCCAAAGACAAGGTTTATTAGAACATCTGTCATATTGAGCAAACTCTTAAGGAGTCTGAGCTATTGGCTAAATTGTAAGAATCTGAGCAGTGGCTAGATTTTAAGAATCTGAGCTGATCACTTTCTTTCTCTTGGTATTCTCTTGCCTCCTGTGTGTCATTGGGCAAAGCCTTGTGCCATTGTGTTCTGCCTCAGGCTGGTGAGATCTTTGACAGCTGGATACTTGATTACACCTGTTGGGCCCTTCCCCATTCTCCTGGACCTGCCTCTGCCAGGAGTGGTAGTCATGGCAGCTGGTATCACCAAGACAAGAGGCTATACTCCTTGGTGATATTTTTCTTTGCTATAAGACGGAAGAAGAAGTACGTAGTGTAGGGGAACATGGCAGAAACTCTTAACGCTCAGAGCTGATTGGAGGAGCAGCTCAAGGTCTCTCTCTAGAGAACATCAAAGGCCCGAGGGAAGCCTGTGGTGAGTGACTTTTCTAGTTCCAAGAGGTTTTAACTTCAAGGGAAGAGATTCAAAGCAAATGAGGACTACTTGGTGGTAGTAATAGTTCATATTTCTGTAGTACTTACAGTCTATAAAGTACCTGGAGGAAAACCAAGGTTAGTGATTGAAAACACTTAAGATAACTTTTGTTGTTACTGAGTTGTTTCAGTTCGTGTGCAACTCTTTATGGCTCCATTTAGGGTTTTCTTGGCAGAGATACTGGAGTGGTTTGCCATTTCCTTCTCCAGCTCTTTTGACAGATGAGGAAAATGAGGCAAAAAAGGGTAAATGACTTGCCCAGAGTTACACAGCTAGGAAGTATCTGAGGCTGGATTTGAACTCAGAAAGATGAGTCTTACCGATGCCAAACTCCAGTGCTCTATCCACTGCACCACCTAGCTGTTCTTTAAGATAACTAGTTGTCCTTGGATCTTTTAATTTCTTTATATTTCGATGTAGAGTGTGCTCACCTAGAGAGGCAGCTTGTTGTATTGGATAGAGAACTGGTATCAAAGCCAGGAAAACCTGGATTCAAGTATGGTCTCTGAGACACACTGAGTGTGTGACCCTGGGCATGTCACTTAACCTCTTAGTGCTTTTGGCAATTTGTAAGAGTACAGATAGCAGAGAAGTTTCTCACCTGAATTGGTAAAGAGTTTCCTCATCTGGAAGCTCTCCATTCCAATGAAATCCTAGCTCTAGTCCCTATCCCTCTTGTGTGTCGTATATAATATCAGGCATTGTTTATGCATATTAGTTTTAGGATCATAGGTTTAGAGATAGAAGGAACATCAGAGTTCATTTATTTCATCCTTCCTGCCCTTTTACAGAGAACTAAGGCCAGAAAGGTTGACTTGCTTAAGGTCACAGAGCAGACAGAGCCAGTATAGGCATCCAAATTCAGTAACCACTACGCAACACTGTCTTTAAAAAGAAATAGAAAAACCATAATTGTCGGGGGAAAGGAAGTGATAGCAAATATCTGTCCTATATATGTTCAGAGTAAAAGAATATTCCAGAAAATAATATCCCCCATCTCACTTCAGAACCCACCTAGCTCAGTTTCCTGGACCCTAAGTCCTTCCTGTCCCAGCTGATTTCTTTTACCTCCTTGGTTTTTAGTTGTTCCTATAGGCTCTCAGTGTGGCAGAAGAGCACAGGACTAGGATCCCAGAGATCTGGGTTCTAGGTCTGGGTTCTAGTTCCAGCTCTGTCACTAACAATCTATGTGACCTCTCAGGACTTCAGTTTTCTCATATATAGAATGAAGGAGCTGGACAAGATGGTCTCTAAGATCCTTTTCAGGTCTCATTCTGTGGTCTCTAATTATCTAGGCTAGGCTATTATTGGCTATTAGTCTAGGCTCCTTAGGTCAGGACAGCCCAGGTCCCAGCCCCTTTGAGACAGGACTTTCAGATGCCCTGGGTCTATCACCATTTTCCCTGGGCACTTCAAAAGTATATGCTAGTGACTCCTTCAGGGCTTGGCTGCCTGAAAAGGAAAGCAGGCAGGGCTTGAGATGAGGAGGGTGCTTTGGGGGCCAATGAGCTGCCCAGAGTAAAAACCGAAGTTACTTGGCTTTGCCACCAGCCAGGTCCCCAGGCCATGAGGAAGCTTGCCAAAAGTGGGACAAAATCCAAGCACCTGAGGCTGGGTCTGCCTCTTCATAATACCCCCAAACTATACTCAACTATCCCTTTCAATCATGCCTAATGTGTTATCTGGCCCTGTTCCATGTCAGCCAGCTGCTCAAGACAAGGGTCAGCAGTATGGGTGGTCTTGAGTACATGTTTGATACACTGAATCCCTGATGGACCAGAGATTCTGCCCTTCTGAGTTAGGACAACAGCATCCCTGCTCAGCTGACTTCTGCACTGACCAGAAGTCTTAAATGGAGAATAAGGGCCAGAGCATCATGGGGAGGGTGGCAGGGCAGGAATGAGGGCAAAATTGAATGTCCTAGATCCATTTCAGTAATGTGTTTGCTTTCATTATATATTACAAATTATATTTATTTATATGTATGCATGAAAAAATGCATATATGTGTATATATACATATAAAATTATCTCATTTTATCTTCACAGCAACCTTGAGAGTTATTACTATGATTCCCATTTTACAGATGAGGAAATTGAGGTAGACAGAAGTTAAATGACTTGTCCATGGTTACACAGCTAGTAAGTGTCTAAGGTGAAACTTGAACTCAAGACCTCCTAACTCCAGGTCCAGTGCTCTGTCTACTGTACCACCTATCTGCTTATTAATTAATATTACATATTTAATAGTGTGGGCATTTAAAAAATCCTGAGAGGTTCGAGATGTGACGTTTTATATAAGAAGTGGGAGATGGCATGGTACAGTGGAAAGACTGCTAGGTCTGAAGTCAGAGGACCTGAGTTTGAATTTCAGCTCTGGGGTTTAGTACCTGTTTGACCTTGGACTTAACCTCTCTGGTCCTTAGGTCCACATCTGTAAAAGGAAAAGGTTGAACTAGATAACCTCTTAGGTCCAGTCTAGCTTTCCATCAATGATCCTAGGATACTCCCTGAAGCTTTCCCTGATTGTCTCAGTTGGAATTAATATCTTCCTTGTTGTAAGCTTTTCTTTGTTCCTATTGTACACACTTTGTATCTGTTGTCGGATTATTTTCAGTCATGTTTGAACTTTGTGACCCTATTTGGGGTTTTCTTGGCAAAGATACGGGAGTGATTTGCCATTTCCTTCTGCAGCTCATTTTACAGATGAGGAAACTGAGGTAAACAGGATTAAACGACTTGCCCAGGGTCACACAGCTAGTAAGTGTCTGTGGCCAGATTTGAACTCAGAAAGAAGAGTCTTCCTGACCCCAGGCTGGCACTCTATCCACTATGCAGTAGCTGCCCTATAGCACACACTTGGCGTATTCTAATTTACATTATTTTTATCTTCATACCTGCCTTTTCTCCCCTACAAAATGGTAAGCTCCCTGAGGGCAAGAGTTGGGCCTTATCCAATTTTTTCTTCCTAGGGTTTGGCATAGGACCTTTTGCGTACTAGGTGTTTAACTAGGTGCTTAATAATATTCATCAAACTGAATCAATTAAAAATTAAAATACAGCGATGGGAGAGGAGCAAATCTATTTGCTATTTGGTGGGATCAGCTGAGAAAGGCATTACTATAAAAATTAACTTTGTCAAAATCAATTTATGTTGCATTAAACTGAAAAGCTAAGGTTTGAGGAGGTTAAGTATGATGCAAATAGGCCTATGGAGATATTCTAATGTTGTACACGTGCTTGCAGATTGGAGGCATCTCCTGAATTGAAGATGGCAAGATAAAGGAACACAGTACTCTGCACAGGGGTTCAAAAGTCCCTAGGTGTGATCTGGCTTACATCGACACTGAAGCCGTCCCGGGACGGGTGAAGCTTCTCTCTGCATGTCAAACAATCCTTCTGACAGTCGCTGAAAGCGTTGGAGAACAGACCCAGCAACAGGAGGTCATAGAGCAGGGTTTTCATGACGTTGGAGGCAGGAGGGGAGCCACTGAAAGGCAAAGGTAGGGTGGTTTAGTGGGGAAAGCATCTGGGCTAAGGATTCTTAACACACAGGAAGGATGAGGCGAAATGCAGCTGTGCCGGCAAATGTTTAACAACTGGCTCTCTGAAAATCACCATACACTTTTAAGTGTAATCTACATTAAGTGTAATCTACATGTAATCTACATTATTTACATTACATTACATTACATTACATTATTTTTTGCCAATATTTTAAGTCTAGACGCTAGATAATCAACCAAACAATCGAGCCCCGATTTTCAGTGTTAGCCAATTTCTGAAGTGTAAATGTTCGCATGGAAAAATTTAACAATGGGCTCCTTAGCCAGAATGAGCTAAGCTCATTTCCAGCACACCCTTGGAAATTCCTTAGAAGAGGAAGAAGCTGTTAGAACTGTTTGGATTCTCCTTTCAAGAGAGAGTTGAAAAATGCCTAATGTGATTGTTTTAAATCCAGCCTGACTGCCCTTTCGTGCTTAAGGGGATTATTAGGGGTATGTCTATTGGGGTTATTTCAAAATAAAGCTAAGTTGGTTAGCCTGCGTGGTTAAAACATGCTAGGGCTAGAATCAAAGATAAGTGTTTCATCTCCACACAGATCAGTAAGCCTCCTAGAGTGGGCAAGCTTGTACACACATGGACACAAATACATGGGGACACACACACACATACACACACACACACACACACACACACACACCTCTCTTTCCTTGATCACAATTTTTACCAGATCCTTAATCCTGGACAATCTTAAAGGCATGCTTTTAATTATAGTGGGAAATCAGAAATGAACATGTGAATGACCCAGCCCAAATCTATCACTACTGCGGAAAGAATTCTAAGCACAGTACTATTATTTTCATAAAGAAAAGACAGGACAACACATCATTATCCTGGTATTTAATCATAGAATCACAGAATTGGAAGCAACCTTAGATAAACATGCCACCCAATAGTAATAATAGATAACATTTATACAGAACTTCACAAAGCGAGCCCCTATAATAGAATTATAGCTCATGGATTCGGAGCTGGAAGGAACTTTTGAGATCATCTAATTGAACTCCCTCATTCTGCAGATAAGGATATTGAAGTTAGAGAGATTAAGTGAGTTGTTAAAGGTTTGTTGTTATTGAGTTGCGTCCAATTCTTTGTGACCCCATTTGGGGTTTTCTTGACAAAGATACCGGAGTGGTTTGTCATTTCCTTCTCCAGCTCATTTGACAGATGAGGAAACTCAGGCAAACAAGATTAAGTGACTTGCTCAGGGTCACACAGCTAGTAAGTGTCTGAGGCTGGATTTGAACTCAGGTCCTCCTGATTCCAGTGTTCATGCTCTATCCACTGTGGTGCCTAGCTGCCCCCTGCTAAAGGTTACAAAAGGTAGTAACCAGGATTTGAACCCAGATCCTTTGACTTCAAATCCCACACTCTTTCCATTGAACTATGATGCCTCCTCTTGAGCTTCAATTCCCTTTGTTGGAATTTTTCCATTCTACTGTTTTCAGCCTGGAGATAACTCATCTTATTTGGAAAAACAAAGCAAGACAGAAATGGAACAGTTTTACCTTATTTTTGTCATCTGTTTACATTATACAACCTTTCCTAAAGAGTGAACTTAATTCTTCCCCTTAAAATAAAATAAATATTTAATTAAAATCTAATTATTGGACACCAGCATAACCAACTAATCCTTTATATTTAAATTATTTAATTTAAGCATATAAAGCATCATAATTTTTCAATCACTTTCTCAGGATTCTTTCTCTATTCATTCTCATTCAACTTGTCCTCTCCTGTGATCTTAGTTAGCATGTACTCCATTCTTCTGATTCTGCCTTTTTTATTTTTCATTTTTTCGTAGAAGTCTTTCTATATTTCTTTGTATTCCTATCCTTTTTTTTTTCTTTTTTCTTTTGTCTAGAACATAGCCTTTTTTGCTGTCCTTTTCCCTCCTCATAAACCTCATTTCATTCTGGACTCATGCCAGACACTATTCTGACTGGCTGATGACACTCTTTAGTATTTGTCCTTGGCTAGGTGCCCTTGTTGCCGTCTTTTACAAATGTTCTTTTAAGATATGAGCTCATCAGAGATTTCCCTGCTCTCAGGCACATTGGTAACAAACAGAACATCAGAATGAGGAAGGATTTTAGAATCCATCTAGTCCAACCCATATATAAATGAGTATATCCTTGACAATACATCTGGCTGATAATTTTTTTGTCCAAACTTGGCTTGAAGGTCTCTGGTAAGGGAGGAAGCCAATCGCCCCTCAAGGCAGCCTATTTCTTTTTGGCATGGCTTTCAACCAATAGGAAACTTTTCCTTATGTTGCTTCCAATTCTGCCCCTCTGCAGCTTTCACTCTCCAGCCTTCTCTATCATTCCCCGGCTTCCTTGTTACCCCAGAACATCCCTTTGCCACGCTGGCCCAGTCTCCCATTCATGAGGTTCCTTCTGGAGCCACCATTTTGGGGAAGGGCCCAGCCTGACAGAACTTGCTTCTGATTCCCCGAACTTCGCCATGCTACTTTCCTTCCACATTCCCTTTTCAGTTTTATATGTTGTCTTCCACCATTAAAATAGAAGCTCCTTGAGGGCAGGGAAGGAATTGTCTTTCTTGGTGCTTGTATTTGTATTCCCAGTGCTTAGCAAGCACAGTGCCTTAACCCCTAGTAAATGCTTAATAAATACTTATCACCTGGCCAAACGGTCTATTATCTTCCCTGATATAATGGAAACTCTTTGAAAGGAAGGATTCTTTCTTTTTTTGTCCTTTTGTCTCTAGCATATAGTAAGTACTTAATGAATGCTTGTTAAGTGATTTATTGCTACCTGGTTCGGCCTTGAGGGGCCAAACATAAGAGTCTAATTGCTCTTCTACATGGACAGCACTTCAATACTTGATAGCACCTATCTTGATCCCTCTAAATTTTTTGTTCTTCAGTCTAAATATGCCCAATTCTTTTAACAGATCCTCATATGGCATACCCTTGAGGCCTTTTGCCCTCCTGGTCAGATTCCTCTGGATGCTTTCTAAGCAATGTCGTAGACACTCTGCCTCCCTTAGTGCAGCCTTGACTATCACAGTAACTTTTTTTTGACTGCCATGCCGCATTACTGATGCAGATTGAGTTTTTAGCCCTCTGAAAGCCCCAGATCTTTTTCAGAAAAACTGCCCTCTATCTACGTCTCTGTCATCTTGTACATGAGAAGTTGATTTTTTAATCTAAGAGTAAGACTTTATATTTATCCCTATTTTTCATTGTAGTAGAGTAGGACTAATACTGTAACCTGTGAAGACTTTTGGATGCTGAACTCATCATTTAGTGTGTTAGTTATCTGTCCTCGTTCTATGTCAGCTGTAAATTTGTCAAGCAAGTTATATATACTTTTATCCAAGTCATTTATAAAAATGTTAAACAGTACAGGGCCAGATACAAATCCCTGGGGCACTCCACTACAGATCTCTTTCTAAGTTGTCATTGAAGTAATAATTACTATTTGGTTTTAGTCCAGCTACTCAATTAGCTCTAAATACACCTAAATTTACTATAGTACGGTCCACACCTCTCTGGCTTATCCACAGGAATAGCATGAGGTACTTTGTTAAATGCTTGGGTAAAATATTGGTAAAGTGTATTGATTGCATGTCCTTGTTCTATTGGTTTAGAAAATCTATCACAAAAATATAATAAAGTTAGCTTGGTATGATCTACTCTTGATGAAGTCATGCTAGCTCTTTATGATCACTAGATATTCATTAATCAGGCCTTTGATAAAAACTTGTATAATTTTGTCAGGAATCAGTCAAACTCCCTGGCCTTTAGCTTATAGAGTCTGTTTTCTATCACCTCTTTTTTTGGGGGCGGGGATCAGAATAGTCTTTGTCATTCTCCACTCCTTGATAGTGTCCCAGCAATTGTACCTGCCAATTCTGTCAGTACCCTCAGAGGTAATTCAACTGGGCCTGGTGGCTTGAAAGCATCCAGTGTGTCCATTCTTTGGGTGGTATTCTTGGTTTCCACCCGAATCAGTAGAAGTGGGTATCAATGTAAAAAATCTGGAGGAGTTCTCTATTGCATCTCAGAAGATAGCTGACATCTTAGTTGTTTATGTCAGATCAACGAATATCTAATTGTCACTCAGCAAAGAATCACCACTGCTTCACTCTTCTCCCTCTGGTCACTACTGGATAACCTTTCACTTGTGAAATCTGTGGATTTACATCACTCTTGGAAGCACAAAAGTCTCTTTCCCTCCAAGATAGCCTGGTTCACTCCTCTATGGGAAAAAGCCTTACACCTATTATATAGTTTCAAATATTCATTGATCCTTTTTCTTCCCATTCTCCCCTATGTCACATTTCTTCTATAATTCAAATTAATTCCTGACTCAGGCAAGAAGTCCTCTCTACCTTTTCAATTTCTTTTTATTTTTTGTTTGCTTCTTGAAGCATTTTTTCCCATTCTTTTGAGCAACATTTTATTCTCTCTGATAATCCAGAGAATAGAAATGCTTTCCTTCAGTATTTTCTGTACTGTTGGAGAAAGTGAGACCAATGTATACTTTATAATACATTACATGTATTGATAGACAAAGAAAAATAGTTCATTGTCTGTTGGTCCTCACAAGATTATTTTTGCCTTCTATAATTTTTTGGAGTAAAAGTAATCTTTTTTTTTTTAAAATATTTCTCCTATATGACCCTTGTGGCCAAGTACTGGCAGCACTGGAGATAAAATGGCCTTGGCCACACGTGTTTCCTACATGTGTGTTTCTTTACTTGTGAATTCTGAGGATGTCTTCTCTTCCGAATGATGTGGTGTACATTTGTGGAAAAATCTACCCTGACTGTTTAAGGTAGATGTTCTGTTACTCACTGAGTTATTTTAGTAAATGCTTTTCCTTTGAGGGGATTGTGTTCTCTGGCTGACTGATGAAAAGTTAACACATTGGTAGGGGCTCATGAGCTAGGGTTTTGGAAATACAGACCCACAGAGTACCTTGAACTTAGGGTAGTCATCTTATTCAAGGGCCCAAACCTATGAATGCAATTTGGGAGTGTAGTCCAGAGGAGCTCTATACTTCAAAAGGTGGAGAAAATGATAAGGGGGATTAGCTGTTCTGACAAACAAAAAGGAATTGGTTGCTGAAGAAGAGCGGGAGAGAGCAGTGTCACAACAACATTTAGAGGAGAAAGTATCTGAGAGCAGAAGGTTCTCAATGGTGTTAAATGCTGCAGAGAAGTTAAGAAGGATGAGGACTGAGAAAAGTCCATTAGATTTTTCAGTGAAGAGATTATTGGTCATCACATGAACAGAAAGATGGAGAACTCGACATTTTCTCTGATCCTCATGAAGTCTCAAAACTCCTCATTATAAAAATTATGCATAAGAGCTCTCTAAAAGCTAAAACACCCCAAAGTCTAATGAAACTATCACTCAATGAATTGTTAGCAAAGAAGGCTTGTCCCTAATTCCTAATGTTCTTGGCACCAACACTAATGGCACTCATTTAGCACCCTCTCCCCTACCATTCTCCCAGACTCTGGCAGGGAAGCACCAAGAGGCTTCTGCTTTGGGACCCACTCCATGATTTTTTTCCCTCATTGCTGCGAGAGTCTCTGCTAGCAAGCACTGTCCCTGCCCTCATGCAACCACTCTGTGGCAACAACAGTACTCAACTCTGCCCACCCTCTCCACAGAATTAAAGTGAGGAGCTGGAACAAAATACTAATACTCTGCATCAGGTATATCTCCAAAAAAGCAAGATTTGCAATCAGACCGAGCAAAACCAGAAATTAATTATATAGACATAAGCCAGAAAACTATATTATGCTGAAAGGAACAAGTATACGACAAACCAATCTCAATATTAAACATAATGGTCCAAATGCTTTAGCATCTATATTAATAAAGGAAAAAATTAAGTAGGAGCCATAGACAGTAATACAATAATAGCAGAAGATGTTGATGTCTCTCAGTTTTAGAAAATCTAACAGCAATAAACAAAATAGAAAATATGGATTGAATAAATTGCTGGAGAAACTAGAGCTAAAAGACATGGTGTCATCTACATGGGACTGCTTAAGAAAATATATACACATATGTGTGTGTAGCACATGAAACTTACACAAATATTGACCATGAATTAGGGTCCAGCAATATTGCAAATAAATGTAAAAAAGCAGAAATAGTAGACAAATGCTTTACAAACCATAATGCAAAAAAAAAAAAATAGTAATTAGTTCAGGGAACACAAACAAAAGACACAGACTCAAATGGAGAAATGGAGACAGCAGTGAAATCTTCAATAATGAATGGCTCAAAGAAAAAAAATCATAGAAACTGTTAATAACTATGTGAAAGAAAATGATAAATGATGAAAAACATGCCAAAATTTTTAGGATTTTAGATTAAATCAAAAAGTGTTCCTTAAAGAAATAAAGAATACTTAAGTAACTTGAGGAATATTCAGTGGCCATGGCTGGGCTGTGCCAATATAATAAAAGTGATAATATTATCATAGCTAACTTGTAGTTTTGATGTGATATCATTCAAGTTGTCCAAGGGATACTTCCCAAAATTAGAGAAAATAATAACAAAATTCATTTGGAGAAACAAAAAATCTAGAATATCAAGAGAAATGATAAAAAAAGTTAGAAATGAAGGAGGAATAGAACATCCAGACTGCAGACTATATTATAAAATGATAGCCATCAAAACCATTTCATAATGGTTACAAATGTTCTCAATAAACTTTGGTGGGTTTTTTTTTATTGGTGACTTTGGAGAAAGCAATTTCAGTTGAAAGATAAGGTCAGAAGCCAAATTTTAGAGGGTTTAGAAGACAATGAGAGGAGAGGAAGCAGAGTCACCTAGTATAGATGGCTTTCTCAAAGAGTTTAGCCAAGAAGGGAAGGGAAGATATTGAATAATAGCTAGTGGCAATGTTATGATTAACTGAGGGTTTTTAAGGATGTGGGAGACATAGGTGTCTTTGAAGGCATTAATGATGGAGGAGAAGAGGAAAGATGAGCAGATTCTGACATTTACCCTAGGTTCTGGGAGAGCAAATTTTAAAGGATTCAAAGAAAATATAGGTCTACTGGTGTAATTTTTTTTTCATTTAGTATTTTATTTTTCCTCAGTTACATGTAAAAACAATTTTTAACATTCATTTTTTTAAACTTTGAGTTCCAAATTCTCTCCCTTCCTTCCTCACCTCCCCCTTATTGAGAAGGCAAGCAGTTTCTTATAGGTTATACATGTGTAGTCATGTAAAACATTTCCCTAATGGTTGTATTGTGAAAGAAAACATAGACAAAAAAAAACCCTCAAGAAAAATAAAGCAAGCAACAAGAAAGTAAGCTTCAATCTGTATTCAGACACCATCAGTTCTTTTTCTGGGAACGGATAGCATTTTTTCATCATAAGTCCTTCAGAGTTGTCTTGGATCTGGTAGTGTAATATTTTTGAAAAGGAAAATGACTCTAAGACAGTTGGGAAGCTCTCAAGAATGAAATTCTGAAGATTTGAGCAAAATGATTCTGATGTGGAGGCAAAAAAGAGATAGTGCCTAAGGAGACTTATGTGACCACACAGGGAGCTCATCGACAAACTCAAATAAGAAAAAAAGAGAGAGACATGTATAGAAGATGAAAGCAAGAGTAAGTAAGCAAGATGAATACAGAGGAATAATATACTTTTATTAGAATAGTGTCAGGAGTTGTAAATCTCAGAATGAGGTGACACTGGCAGGGAAGGCTAAGAACAACTAAGGTTTTTGTTTGTGTGTGGTATGTTGAAGGCAATAGGGCATCAAAGAAGGGAAAAGACTGCTAGTCATGGATGATGACGAAGGATGATAGGGATGACGACAATGATGACTGCAATGATGATGATGGCAACTACGACAATGATGATGATGATGATGACCTATAAAAAGAAGGATGAGGTGCTCAGCTCATTTTGCTTCTCTTCCAAGAAGAACCATGAACAATGGGAAGACTAGAACAAAAATGGTTAGCAGGCAGTGGAAACCTAAGGTGAGTCAAAATGTAGCTAGCATCTATTCACCCTCAATGAATTCAAGTCACATAGCCTATACAAATGATAGCCTGTAGTACCTAAGGAACGATCATATAGGATTGCTGGACCACTGTTGGTGGTTATTGAAAGATTTCGAAGAGTGAAAGAAGTGTTGTTGAACTAAGGAAGTACAAATGTTTCGCCAATTTTCAAAAAAGGGAAGAGGGCTGAGTCTTCTACAACCTTTAGACCAATGAACGTTACTTCTCTTTCTGACATTAGAATTAGAATACATTATTTATGGGTTGCCTTGTGAGTAGTTGCGAAGGAATTGGTAATTTCTGAAAACCGGTATGGCTTTGCCAAGGACAGGTCATGTTAGAGACATGTTAGAATAGCATTTTCTTTTTCAACTGGGTTATTAGACTAGTACAATCAAGGGAATATTATAAATATAGTACACTTAGATTTCAGCCAAGCATTTAACAAAGCTTCTTGGGGCATGCTTATTGATAAGAAGGAGGGATATAGGCCAGATGATAATATAGTTAGATGAATTTGGAGTTGGTTGATAGAACCATGTCAAGGAATTGTCATTAATGGGTCAATGTCAACTTGGAAGGACTCTAGTGAAGTGTCTCATAGATACGTGTTTTAGACATAGATGGAATAATTGTCAAACTGCAAATTACACAACACTTAGAGGGTTCTTAAGTGATGAAGTCCATGATTCAAAAGATCAAGGGTTTGAAACAGGAGTTCTTAGCTTTTTTTTTTTTTGAGTCATGGATCCTTTTAGTGGTCTGGTGAAGCCTATGGACCATTTCTCAGAATAATGTTGTTAAATGCATAAAATAAAATAAGCAGGATTACAAATTAAACCATTATATTTAAATGCAATTATCACATTAAAAAAATTAATGGACCCCAGGTTAAGAACGCTTGGTCTAGAACAATGGGCTGAATTAAATCAGAAGCACTACATTTGATGATCTGTAGCTGGATTCAAAAAATCAAAACCAAAAGGATGAAGGAAACATGGCTAGGCAACAGTTTGCACGAAAAATATCTGGGGGATTTAGTTGACTCACTATGAGTTGACAGTGTGACATGGCAGCCAAGAGATGTAATACTTTCCTAAATTACACTAAAAGAGAAACAGCTCACTTCTAGTGAGCTGATAGTTCTACCATATCCCTTCCTTGTCAGGACATGTCTAGATCACTGTATTCACATCTGAATGCCACATTTTGCTAATGACATAGACATACTGGAGCATTTGCAGAAGATGATCGGACTGGTGAGAGGATTAGAGGATATGCCATATGAGGACTGGTTGAAGGAATTGAGGATGTTTAGCCTGGGGAAGAGATGACTCAGGAGGGTACCTGGTGGCTGTTCTCCAATATCTGAAGGGTTGTTATACAGAAAGATAAATAAACTTATTCTGTTTGGCTCAGGAGCAAGGATGGAAGTTGTTAAGAGGTCAGTTTAGACTTAGGTAATTAGGTGGCACAGTGGATAGAGGACCTGGCCTGGAGTCAGGAAGACTTATCTTCCTGAGTTCAAATCTGGCCTCCGACACTTATTAGCTGTGTGACCCTGGGCAAGTCACCTAACCCTGTTTGTCTCAGTTCTTCATTTGTAAAATGAGCTGGAGAAGGTAATGGCAAACCACTCCAGCATCTTTGCAAGAAAACCCCAAAATGGGGTCATGAAGAGTTCAACATGACTAAATAACAACTTGAACGACACAACAAATGTAGACTTGGTGATCAGGAAAAATTTCCTACTAATTGGAATAATTAAAAAGTACAATGGACTTCCTTGGGAGATTTCCCTTCACTAGAAATCTTCAAGCAAGGGCTGGATAGTTACTTGCCAGGGATGTGGTAGAGGGGAATTCTATTTTTCAAGCACAGATTGACCTGGAGGGTCTTTAGCTCTGAGATTCTGTGTGAAGTGTAGTGAGTGAAAGTCCATGTCTAACCCTACCCAGCATCCCCTTCCTTTGCTGTTATGAACTCCAGGATGACATGGTCATCCTCTCCCAAACTTCTTTCACTTTTATATCATCAGCCAGTTCTTCATGTTGGTCTGAGTTAAAGTAATTCTTATACTGATCTCACTGCTTTATGAGTGATGAAACCACAGGCAAAGCAAGGTGAGACAAGATAAGAATTTGACTCATGCTCTGCCATCAGTAGGATGAGAATACCAGCAGATGTTTGTGTAACTGAAGTTTCTCATTATAACTTTCTCCTTCCCATCTCATAACTGGATAAAAGCATCAACTGTATCTAGGACAAATCACTTAACCTTTCTGGGTCCGGGGTTCTGCATTTATAAAATGATTAAAATGGATAAAGTTATTGCTAAAATCATTGCCAGTTTCCAATTTTATGATTTCATGAAGTCTTCAAAGTGTCCAAATAATCTATAATTTACTTCTACGATGGTGTTGCTCCTGTTTTTTTGGTTTTCAAATGTTCTTCAATTTATACACACCCTCCCTCTCTCCTTCCTTCATCCTGCTAAGCTCATGGATTTCTATACAGCTGCATGGTTTAGTAGATAGAATGCTACACTAGAGTCAGGAAAACTCAGGGTTCATTTCCATCTGATACCTCCTAGCAATGTGTGTGACCATACAAAATTCACTTAATCTTCCTGAGCCTCAGTTTCCTGGTCTGTAAAATGGGGATGATAATATCTGCAGTATCATAGGGTTATTATGAGGCTCAAATGAAATGATGATGATGATAATAATAATAGCTAACATTTAGAGAGCCCTTTAAGGTTTGCAAAGTGCTTTACATATATTATCTCATTTGATCCTCACAATAATCCTGTAAGGCAGATGCTATTATTATCCCCATTTTACAGATGAGGAAACTGAGGAAGACAGGTTAAGTGACTTGCTCAGGATCACAGAGCCAATAAGTGCTCGAGATGATTCAAACTCAGGCTTTACGGACTCCAAGTCCCAAGTTATACCCATTGTATCCATATAAAGTGCTTTGCAAACTTTAAAATGTCATATAAATGTCAGATATTATTATTATTATCCTTTTAACTTTAGCCACAGCAAGTTGTAGTGGATAGAAGAGCTGTCAGAAAGACCTGGTTTCATGTCCTGCCTGATGTATATTAGCTTCATTATCTTGGACAAATCATTTCACTTTTCAGCCACTCAGGCAATTCTCTTAATTATGTTACACAGGAGGGGCTGATCTGCATCTGTGCAGGGCATTTCTATGCTGGAAGTTCCCTCCATCGATGAAACTACAGGTTTAGGGAGAAGAAAGAATCTAGGAAGAGGGGATTTTCAATTGTGTCAAAAAACTGGCAATACTACTTGCCCTCTCCTTTTTGGTCCAGAGCAAAACTCATATCCACTCCCCACCCAAAAGAAAACAAAACTTCCCCAATCTCTGTCCTAAACCGCAGGCTTACAATCACCAACTGCCTGTTGAAAATCTTCAGCTGGATGTTGCGTGGACATTTTAAACATTTTCAAAACAGAACTAATTCTATTTCTCTCTTAACCTCCTCCTCTTCTTCTTCCTCCTCCTTCTCCTCCTAAGTCCCTTACTCCTGCTCCGTCACCCAGATTTATAACCTCAGCATCCTCTTCAACTCTCCTCTCTCTAACCCTCTCCCCCTCTGTCACCACATTCAATCAGTTTTCTTGTTCTGCCCATTCTACCTTCACAACATCCCTCTCTTCTATCACCTTCTTTCCACTCACATGCTCACCACCTTTTCAGGTCTTTATTACCTCTCTTTAAAACCTGGACTATTGCAACAGCTTCTTAGTGGCCCCTTCCCCTCGCCCCTGCAGCTTCCAGTCTCTTCCCTCGGCAATCCACCCGCTACACAGCTGGCCAAATAATCTTCCTAAAGTGTGCCTGATCATGTCATTCTGCTGCTCAAGAACCTTTGAAGACTCCCCTTTGCCTCTAGAATAAAATACAAACCCCTCAGCTTGGCCTTTAAAGTTCTTCCTGATTTACCTTCTGTGCCTCAGACTGCCCTTCCAGGCTTATTTCACATCTTTCCCTTCACATTTACTCCCTTCTAGTGAAAGTGGCCTCTTGCTATTCTCCGAACTGAGCCCTTCTGCCTGCGTACCTTTGTATAGGCTATCCATTTCGATTAAAAAACAAACCACATACAGAAGATGGAAGCAACATCAGGTAAAAGAGGAGGATACAAAAGCATGGTGTATGGAGTAGTCTGAGAACAATGTCAGGATCGGTAAAACTCAGAGCGAGCTGAGGCTGGCAGGACAGAGTAAGAGCAGCAAAAATGGGTGTCTTAAAAGCACAGTGAGGAAAAGAAGATGGTCCAGGAAGGGACAGGACTGTGGCTCAGGGTGGGGTGGGATAATGATAGCTGCTGCAAAGTGAAGGCAAACCGAGTCAATTCTAATTTGGCTTCTTTCTCTTCCAAGTAGAATGATCTTTGAACTGGAAAGGACAGAACCAAAGTGGCAAATAGAAAGATGATGCTCAAATTAAATAAGGAGATTAATAGTGGCAGCTGGTCGGCACAGTAGATAGAATTCTGGGCCTGGAGTCAGGAAGACCAGAGTTCAGATTTGGCCTCAGACATTTACTAGCTGAGTGACCTTGGGCAAGTCACTTAACCTCTGTCTGCAAAGTGGGGCTAATAACAGCACCCACCTGCCAGGGTTGTGAGGATCAAATGAGATAATATCTGAAGAGCACTTAGCACAGTTCCTGGCAAACACTGGGCGCTTAATAAATGCTTGTTCCCTTCCTCTCCCCCAATAACAGGGTACCCAGCTGCTATTGATGAGTTCAGGTCATCTAGACCAGCTGAATTACATCTTCTGATTCTGAAAGAACTGGGAAAAGGCGATATCACTGCCAGTGATATCTGAAAGAGAAGAATGGGAGCAGGACTAAAGTCTTGGAGAAAGGCAAATGTCCCAATTTCTTTAAAAAAGGAATAGGGTGGAATCTGCTAACTGCATTTGTGGCAAAATTCCAGAATGGATTAATAAAGAGACTGTTAGTGAACACAAAGAAAAGTGTCGATCGCATAGAGCCATCAAGGCTTTATCAAGAGTAGGATGTGACAGGATGACTAATTTCTCATTTTGGTAAGGTTACTATCTTGGTAATTCAGAGGAATGCTGTAGATATTACTGATCTACACTTTGGCAAAGCATTTGGTAAAAATCTTTTGTGTTAATCTTGGGCAAAAGATGGAGAAATACAGGCTAGACGATCTCACAATTAGGTGGGTTGGGAACTGGTTTAATTGCTGAAACCAAGGAGTAGTCATTAATGGTTTGATGCCCATTTGGAAGGAGGTCTCCAGTGGAGTGCCCCAGGGATCCATATCAAAAATGAGCTATGGTCACTCAGCTGCATTGAGAGGCATAACATCCAAGAATAAGGGCATGATAGTCTCAAAGAGCTCTGCCCTGGTTAGACCACACCTGCAGCATTGTGGTCTGTTTTTGGCACTCCATTTTAGGAAGGATGTTGGGAAGGAAGGAAACGAGAGACCTCTATGTTTCTCTTAATCCTGGGTAGCCCCAAGGCTCGGTTGTAGGCTTATCTCTTTCTCCATAAGTTCTAGGTGATCTCATAAGTTCCTATGGGTTCAGTTATGACCTTTATGCAGATTACTAAGATTTCTAGCCCAAATCTCTTTCCTGAGCTCTGTTCCCACATCACCAGCTCCCTATTGGACGGGGCAAGTGGGATGATAAAAAGCCATTTCACGCCAGGTTTCTCTTTTTGTTTCGTTTTTGAATTTCTGTTTTTGTTTCATTTGTTGAGTGAACTAACCTGGAGAAGAGAAAACCTGGAAGGTCACGATCACCATCTTCAGACGTTGGAGAAGGCTCTCATGGAGAATGTTCCTTTAGGTTCATAACCTTGGCACTATCTTTGATTCCTCATTCTTTCTTACCCCACATATCTAATCACCTGCTAACTTTTTATCATTTCTACCTCCACAACATTTCTCACATGCATGCCCTTCTTTTTATTCATTCATATAACCGCCATGCTACTTCAGGCCCTTATCACCTCTTGCCTATATTCCTGCTGCAGCCTACCTGGTCTCTGTCTTCAAACTCTCTCTTCTTTCCCCCTTCTGATGCGTTCTTCACATAAGCCGCCAAAGTGATTTTCTTAAAATGCTAGTCTGGCTATGTCACTCCTCTCCTCAATAAACTACAATGGCTCCCGATTGCTGCCATGATTAACTATAAGCTCCCATCTTTAGTTTTTAAATTTCTTCACAACCTGGCCCCTACCCTCCAACTGTATTATATACTTTTCTCCTCCCCATACATTACAAGTCAGTCAAACTGGCTGTTTCTCACACAGACATTCTCTGTCTGATTTCTGTACTGACCACCCTCCTCATCTGGAATGAATTCCTTCCCCATCTTCACTTCTGAAAACCTCTTGTTTCCTTCAAAAGTCTACTCAAGTGATGCCTTCTAGAATGAAACCTTTCCTGATTCTCCCAGCTGCTACTGTCCTCCCCCTCTCCCTTTCATTTTACCTTGGATTTATTTTGTGTGTATTTTATAATGTAAGCCCCAGAGACAAATTCACTTTTGACTTTGCATCCCAAAGGCCTTGGTCAGTGCCTGGCACACAGTAGGTGCTTAACAAATGTTTGTTGATTGAGTGATTGTTTGGTTCCAGAGGACAGAACTGGGAACAATTGATGGAAGTTATAAAAAAAAGAAAGAAAAAGAAAAAGAAAAAAAAGCAAGTAAACAATGTTAGGAAAAAAATTCCTAACAACTAAAGCTAATTGAAAGTGGAATGAGTTGCCTCAGTAGGTGGTAGATTCACTCACAGTGAAGGTCTTCAACAAAATTCTAGGGAAGCATTTGTCAAGTATGTTGTAGAAAGGGTATTTTATTCAGATATTAGTTGGGCTAGATAACTGCTGGGGTCCCTTCCAGCTCTGAAATTCTGTGATAACCAAGGACCTTGGACAAGTCCTTTCCCTTCCTGAACCTTCCTCCATTTCCTCATCTATAAAAATGAGAGGGTATTTCTTGATAATCTTAGATTCTTCTCCTCTGAAAGAATTTTTTCTCTGCCCAGAAGGAAAACTCAGTTACATTACCAGAAAGGCCTGGGTAAGGGTGGGGTGGCTCTAAATTGGTTCCATTTTCTAGATCTGATAAAGGCAGGAGCCCAATTGTGTACTGAAAATAACTAGTAAATTGAAAAGTAAATGTGTGAGGATATTGTGGCTAAAGATTTGAGGACTCCAAAGAAATAAGCTAACCCTGTCAGTCAATCTTCCTCCCCTCAGGACCTAGTATTGACAGCTGCCAATATTTAAGGAAACCAAGGGCAACATTTCTTGTTAAGTGATGATACAAGTATTGGAGATCCAAGAGGATCCATTTTGCCAAGAGTTCCCTACAATTTAAGCCAGATCTCTGTAGCAAATGATTTACATTATCCTCAGTTGTGTGTCTCCATATGAGCAGAAGGGACCCACCTCAATTCAATAAACTCGTATTGAATCCATGCTGTGTTCAAGCCATGCTAACTGCTCAAGTGCTAAGGAATCAAAGGCGAATGAGACAGGGGCCCTGCCTGATTATCAGCTCCCTTTCAGGTGTTGTCTTTCCCTCCTGCTCCTTGAGGGCAGGGATTGTCTATCTTTCTGCTTGGATTTGTATCTCCAATGTTTGGCATAATGCCTCCAACATAGTAAGAGCTTAATGAACTGCTTGTTGACTTTGATTTGATCTAGTTAAAAGTTAAAACCTAGTAAGGGAATAACTAGAGATTATAAACTCCTTGAGGGCAGGGACTGTCTTTTGCCTCTTTTTGTATCCCCCCACTTGGCACACTGGTACATAGTAGGTGCTTAATTAATGTTTACTGAATCAATAAGGGCTCTAAGAAAGTAGGCTTTTTAAGGTTTGCAAAGCACTTTATACATGTCATCTTATTTGATCCTCACAACAACCCTGAGAGGTAGATGCTATTATTATTCCCATTTTATAGGTGAAGAAACTGAGGCACACAGAGGTTAAGAATCTTTCCTAGGGTCACACAGCTAGTAAATGTCTGAGGCTGGATTTGAACTGAGGTCTTGCTGACTGCAACTCAACACTTTATCCACTGTGCCATCTGTAAGTGCAAAGGCCGTAAGAGAGAGAAATAGGGAAATTTGGGAATATATCCTGAAGGAGGGGGCACTTGCTTTTACAAAGCCCAGTGGGTTGAGGAAAAGAAACTTCCTAAGGAAGAGGACAAGAAAACTGAATGATAAAGCATAGCAGCAGTGAGGTCTGCCACCCTAGAAACAGCATGTTCATTCATACCTTCATACTTGTTGTCATGAAGTCTAGGCTACCTTAAAAGTCACTTACCTCCCCTGTTTATCTACATCCTGCTCTATTAAATGAGAGCATATGTGTGAATCATTTTGTAAGCCTAAAAATGCCAAATTTGTTGTTTAGTCATGTCTGATTCTTTGTGATTCCATTTGTTGTTTTTGGTGGTGGGTTGTTTTTTTTTGTTTTGTTTTGTTTTTGTTTTGTTTTTTGCAAAGATACTGGCATGGTTTGCCATTTCCTTCTCTAGTTCATTTTACAGAAGAAGAACTGGGGCAAACAGAGTTAAGTGAGTTGCCCAGGGTCGCACAGCTAATAAGTGTCTGAGGCCAGATTTGAACTCAGGAAGATGAGTCTTCCTGACTCCAGGCTCAGTGCTCTATCCATTGCACCACCTAGCGGCCCCAAATGCCAATTGCATGTTAGCCATTATTTTTATTATTATTATCACCTGCTATGTGTCAGGCACTGTGCTAAGTGCTTTACAAATACGATTTTATTTTATCCTCACAAGAAACTTTGGATTATTATCCTATTATTTTATATTATAGTATATTATATATTATTATACTATTATTAATATACATTATTAAAATTTGTAATTGAGGAAACTGAGGCAGATAGCAATTAAATGTCTTGGCCCAGTAAGTGTGTGAGGCTAGATTTGAATTTAGATCTTTCTGACTCTAGATCCAGGACTCCATCTCCTGTCCCATCTGTCTGCCTTTATAACAATCATTTACTAAGCTTCTACTATGTGCCAGGCACATAGTGTACAAGGAGTGAAATTCTGCCATTCTCTCAAGGCACATACATTCTAGCGGGGTAGACGGCATGTAATGGATAAGAATATATAGAGTACACATAAAATGAATCCAAGGTAGTTTTGAGAGGGAGGGCAAAAGCAACTGGTGGGGGGCGGGGAGTCAGAAAAGGTTTCTTGTAGAAGCCCGTAATTCTCCCCAGTTGCTAGTGCCTTCTCCTCTAACGCTACTTTCCATCTACTCTATATATCTTATATATACCGATTTAATATATAAGATAGTTTTCCCATCAGGATGTAAAATCTCTTACTTAAAGGCAAGAACTCTGTCTTTTTCTGTCCTGTCCCCCCCTATACCCACATCATTATCCGTGGAAGGGTTTTTGCTTAATAAATGCTTATGAATGCTTCCTGTTCATTGATTGCTTGATTAAAGCATGGCCTCTTAACTTTTTTTTTTTCTATCAAGGACCCCCTTTGACAGCTTGGAGAACCCTTTGGACCATTTATCAGAATAACGTTTTTAAATACATAAAATGAAGTACATATGGATAAACAATTACGTTGAAATATGTTTAGCAAAATATTTATTTTAAGACACAAATTCATGATCCCAGGTTAAGAAGCCCTGGAAGGGAAACCAGGGATTCCACACCCATCCTTCAGCACTCAATGGACGTCCCACCTCTTCCAGGAAGCCTCCTCGGACAGCAGTCACACTGATCTCTGCCTGCTCTGAGCATTGAGAGGGCAATTTGTTACTCATGAGCCACGAGGAGCCCTTTGACCAAAATAGACAAATGAATTTGTTCGTGTGGACTAATCTTATTAGGGGCCAAGGACAAACAATGAATCACTAGGTTTAGAGACCTACAGGACTCCAGTCTAGAGCCCCAACCCACCTCTAAAGCACATAGCCTCCCCCGAGGACCCCACTTAGGCCACTTCTCTTTAGCAGGTAACCCCATTTGAAATCCCTAGCCCAGGGCTGGTGGCTGTCCATTCCTCCCACTCCACACCCTCTCCCTCCAACCCAACCCTGCAGAGCTCCTCCCTTTAGGGTCAGGCTCTGCTGCCTTCCAGGTGCTAATTAGCTAATCTGATAAACTCATTGTACTAATGTGGTAATGGAAGATTAGAAGCGCTCCTTTAGGGACTTCTCTATCTCCAATTCCTAGGCATTCTACCTACAGAAATTATGAAAAGGGCCTCTAGGAGGCAGCTAATTGTTTTATTTCCATTCTATTGTATGAATTGACATAAATAAAATAATAAAAATATTCAAAAGATACAGATGAGGTTGGTGGGAAAATCCCCCCCATCAATCAAAATAAAAAGAACTGTATAAAATGTAATCCAACCTCACCCAAAATTATGTTCAAAGAATACATATATATTTAATTTTCTTTCTTACTGTGAACTTAATAATATAAAAATATGAAAAGCTGTGAATTTGTTATATAATTTTAGAAAGATACTGTATACAGTATACATATAGTTTATAGTTTTCTCATATATATTTATATAATATAGTTTCCTCATATATGTATATTAAATATCTATATACATATCTATTTCTACTAATATCACAACATATGGCCCCTATCTGTTCAAAAGTTGCCTAATCCCTACCCTAAATCAAATCAGTTGTCTGTACTAATATACCTTAACCCTTAATTATGTATTATTGCTCTACACTAATGCAACTTGACTCAGATGGCTTATAGTCAGGAAAGCCTGGATTCAAATGCTGACACTTATAGCTGTGTGTTCCAGGGCAACTCATTTAACTTCCATGGACCTTAGTCAACTCCCAAGGATTTATGTACCAAATAATAGAAGGATTGTAATCTGGTGGAGAGAGTTTCCAAACCAGGAGTTTCCCGTGCTGATCCCACAAAATTTTTCAGGTAGTTTCTTGTATAATTGTAAAATTTCCTCTTATTCTAGTGTTGTCTTCCCAACTAGATTGTAAGCTCCTGGAGGGCAAGGGACAATGTTTCATATTTCTCTTATATCCTCACCATGAGTTGGGTGAATAGCAGTCACTTGACCAATTGAATGTACAATAGCTGCCAGGCATCTTCCACCGTAAGATACAGAGGCCAGGGTTTTGAGATTAATCTTGCAATTACTCCCCTCAGTGACAATGCAAATTTGCCTACATTTTCGAAATCCCTGAGTGCCCTCAGCTTAGTTGATAATTTAAGGCCTGACAGCCCATTCAGCTCTGAAAAAAAATGGTTACTGAAAATGATTGTGGCATTGTCCCACAGTGCCCCCCACAGGCAGCAGGTAAAATGGCCCCTGTCCTTTTGATTAACTCACTGCAACGGGGCTCTGCCTAGCTCAGGGGGCTAAGTGACCTCTGCTCACTTTCATTAAACGGGCCTAGACCTAAAAGGAAGAAGGGTCAGATGCTTCACGTCCCTGGCTCTTTTTTAAATGGTATTTCCTGCGACACTTTTGCAAGGGAATGAGACATGCATGGGCATCCATAGACAGCTGGAAAGAAGAGAACTCTGAGATTTTGATGGGAAACAAAGCACACATATGTACATACAGACATACACACATATGTACATATAAGCACATGCATAGATCTGTAGGTGTGTGTGGGGGGGGGGACTGGCAGCTTTCTCTGGTTTAGGCATTCTTACCAATGAATGCTGAGCAAAAGCACATCTTTTGTTAATCTTCAGGACAATTTTATTGGTTGTAATTGGACCAATTATGTACTCCCAGAATAAAGTAAGCACAGATGTTTAAGCCTAGCATCAGGATATTCAAGCTCAAGGTGAACTGCTTTAAATAGTACATTTTCCCAAATCATCCTGGATCCCCCCCCCCAAAAAAAAATTCCCATCTGGGAATACATACATAATGTAAGCTTGATAGCATATACCCATATATGAGGCAAGCTTTGGGTAGAGATACTGGGTGAAGATTAAGAAGGGAGGGTGAAGAAAAGATAGAGAGTAAGAAGAAATGGAGAGAGGGGCAAGAAAAGGGAAGAGAGTTCAGATGTCATACTTTCTTGAAAGTAGTATTATTTTGAAGAGAGAAAAATTAGAGACAAGGAAAGGTAAAAGAAGAAAAAAACCACTGCAAAATGACTCAGGGAATACTAAGGCAAGGTCATCCTTTCAAACAGTCCTTGTGGGAGGCAGGCACACCAGCAGCTGGACTCAATGATGGAGCGCAACTCCCTTGCCCCATGCCCCTTTGCCCTGTGCCCCTCACAACCCCTCTCCCATAATTAGCACTTCTGGCTGGGAAACACTGTTTTCCATAAGTGAACAAAAAGTGGTCCCTTAGGATTCAAAACTCAAACCCAAACGTTTGCCTCAAGTTAAAAGCTTGATAAAAATTAGCAGCAGTACAAAAACAGGGAGTGAAAGAAGCAACCACAGAAAGGACAATATTTATAAGGAAAGATAGAACCTAATTTAATATCATGGAAGAGCTGATCTAGAAGGTAAGCCCGAACACACCCCCTTATCCCTGATCTTCCCTCAGCCCTGTAGCATCTCGAAGCAAGTCAGGATTTCAAGGGAAACCAAAATGGGGAAAGGAAACTTTTCCTCATCCTCATTTCCCAGGAAAAAGCTGGACCATCCTCTATCCAGAACACAGCTTTCCCTTGGGATGAAAAACTCAAACCCAAATCCAGACATTCACAACAAGACGATTGGGAATAGGGGATGAGGGTGGAGAGAAGGCACGTTCTCCCAAGGAAAAAGCAAAGTCCCAAACCCCAAAGAGCTCAAAGCATCCAGAGAACAGAAAGATGCACGTCTAAGGAGAGAGGACCTCATTTCTAATGCTGAGCCTCTGGTTTGAGTGAGAAGCAGTTTGCCTCTTTGCTAGGGTTAGCATGCAGTTACCTACCTGAATGCTGTCAGTAGCTGGGTTCTCTCTGTTATGTGGCTCCGTTATGCTGTGTCTCTGTCACACTGGTATATATATATCGTGAACACAGAGGCACATGCACACACACAGACACACACACAGCCCTCCCCTTTCCAGCCCACCTCAATCACACCCGCGCACACACAGACACAGACACACACACGCTGACCCCCTTAGCCAACTGACAAACAGAATCTACAATCCACTGATTCCCTCCCTCCCCACTACCCACTTCTGCAATCAAACCTGTGACATCCCAACCTCTTAAATAGTCCATTTTCAAGCTTGCTTTACCAGAGCCCTGTTTAGTCAAGATTGCAACAGCTGCTTCTCTGCTTTATCTCTCTCTTCCAGAGGTGCTATAATAACTAAAGTTAAGCCCTGCCAAGTCAGTCACTGGCTGGACGGAAAATCCCCCTGGTGACAATGCAGACCCCGAGCCTGTGAGTCTCCTGGAGGCTGTACGAACAGCCTCTTTGACTGGGAAATAAAGAGCAATAGAAGCCGGTCAGGACAAAGGCAGGTCTCATTTTGAATTCCTTTTTCTCCCTGTTATTGCCATTTCTGGGCACTGAGGTGGACCCATTAGAAGCGACGAGATCACATTGGGAAGACTTCCATGGCCCTATCACTAGACCAGAGTAAACTGGGTGGCTCTATCAGCCACCGTCTCTTTTGGGAGGGATGGGAAGTTTGAGGATCACCAGGGCTTCTTTCTTTCATGTACATATGCTTATGAAAAACTCCACCAAGACCTCAGGGACCCAGGCCAGCCTTTTAGGTTGGAAATAGGGGACTGGCTCAGTTAATTGTGTTCTCTGCATCACCACCTGATGATAGCTGGTGGGCCCCAAAGCTATTGGACAGCCCCAGGGAGCTCTCCCTCACTCAGGGAACAGAAGGAAAGGGTGGGGATATCTTTAGGGGAAATCTTTGGATCCTCTCTGCATTACAAGAGTCCTGAAGTGTTGCTCATCTTCTTTCTCCTCTGTCCTAAGAATAAACACTTCCTGGCTACTTATAAATGTCAAAGAATGTTAGAACTCAGAATTAATAATTCAAATCAAATCCCTCATTTTACAGATGGGAAAACTGAGGAACAAATGAGTGATCCAAGACACTACAGCTGGTTAGTCACAGAACCAGGTGAGAAGCCAGGTCTTCTGACTCCTGGTCACACGTTGCTTCCACACCACATTGGTCCCATAGTTAAATCATATGTGGCTAAACGTTCTTTCAAGATTGTACTCCCAATTATTCCCTAGAATAAATATTCTAGGCTTTGTAATTCTTTCAGTCAAGGAGCTAATCACTTACTCAAGTGGTACATGTTCTAGGCTTTGTAAGTGGTACATGTTAACTTCCTACCTCTTAGGGTCATGAGAAAGAAGCAAAGAAAAGCCGGTGAGTTTTGGTTTTGATCAAGGTCTATAGCTGGTAAGCCTCCTCTTTTTCTTTCATCAGCAGTACAGGGAAGCACACTGGAAAAAGTATTATAAGAACTGCAAACAAAGGGAGTGCCTATCAGTTGGGGAATGGCTAAACAAAATGCAGTGGATACGAATGTAATGGAACATCATTATGCCTTAAGAAATGACGAAAGAGACAGGCTCAGGGAAACCTGAGAAGACTAGTATGAATTGATGCAGAGTGTAGTGAGCAGAACCAGGGAAACAATTTATTAAAAGCAACAACATTGTAAAGATGAACAACTTTGAAAAACTTAAAAGCTATATCAGTGCAGTGACCAATCACAATTCTTGAAGACCAGTGATGAAACATATTACTTGCCTTCTGAAAGAGAGGCAATAGACCCAGAATGTAGAATAAAACGTATACTTTTGGGCATGACCAATGCAAGAAATTGTTTTGTTTGGACATGCATATTTGTCAAAAGAATTTTCTTTTCCCTCCCTCCTTCCTCTCCAGCAATTGGGGAGGGAGGTAGATGGGAGAGAAATTAAATGTCCATTAACTGAAAATAAAAGTTAGAAAAAAACAGAAAGAACATGGGATTTGAAGAGAGAGAGGACATGGGCTCATAACCTACTTCTATCACTTCCACATACCTGTGGGTCCTTGACCAAGTCACTTAATCTCTTTCAACCTTGTTTTCCTCATCTGTAAAACGAGATGGTTGGATTAGATGGCCTCTAAGTCTCCTTCTGACTCTAAGTTATGATTGCATGACCACAGGGTCAGTTACTTCTGACTCCCACCCAGAGTTAAATCTTTCACCTTTCCTTTTTGGATGATAGGATAACAAAGCCCATGGGGGACCCATTAGTTTCTATTGGGGAAAGCAATTTTGTTTCACATGCATTGCCAGGTAATCTTTTTTTAGGTAATCTTTTTAGGTAATCTTTGTTTGCCCTGGTGTTCTATGGGAGACCCAGCTCCATCTTTGGGTCATGATTTACATTTGGGCCCTGCGCAATATGGGGGAACACCTGAAGAGGAAATAAGATCTCTGGGTGACTGAGGCCAGATTTACTATTCTCCTGGAGGGAATAGCAAGCTTTTTACTGTAACAGCCTGAGAAAGTACCTTGGGGGTGGAGGAAAGAAATAAGCAGTTATATAGCACCTGTGCTAAGTGCTTTTTACAAGTATTATCTCATTTGATCCTCAAATAACACTTAGCACAGTCACTGTGCTAAGTACTTTTTGCAAATATTATCACATTTGATCCTCATAATAACTCTGCAAGGTAGGTTGCTACTGTTATTCCCATGTTACAGTTGAGGAAACTGAGGTAAACAGTAGTTAGGTGACTTACCCAGGTTCTCATAGCTAATAAGTGTCTGAGGCTGAATTCGGGGCTTCCTGACTCCAGGCCCAGTTCTGTATCCACTGGGCCACTAGGTGCTTCTGAAGAATGTAAGCCTAAAAAATGTTGGTAAGTTAGGGCTTTGTCTCTGAATTTAATGGATAAAGCATTTAAGTGTTTATTAAGTGCCAAGCACTATGTTATGTGCAAGCACTGGGGTGAAAGAGAAAACTCAGTTAATCCCTGAGATCACACATATAATTGAGGATGAAATGCACAAAGAGGGGTTCGTGCTTATGTTTAGTTCATGGCAGATCGAAAGGCCAAGTACAACTTAGGCAGGCAAAGTTGCAATGCAGATGGGGAGTAATGTCAGGGCAGATGATTGGTTCCCTATCAAGAGGACAGTGGCATTAAAGGCTGGAATGGAAGCATGAGAGGAGCCCAGAAAGGATGATGGGCCTTTTACTGTCATTTCACAGGTCTGATTTTTCTAGGGCAATTTTGGTACAGAGATTATTGATTTTCTGATGCCTACGTTTTGTGGTAATCTGCCATCAAGCAAACAGAAGTGCTTTGGTTTTAGCCTTGATCTGAACAACAAGGCTTAGCACAGGTATGGAAACCTGGGTCAGAGAAGAATATGATTTTTCACTCTGTTATTCTTTTTATTAAATCTATAACTTTTAAAAATTAAAACAGATAAGCATAAACATCAAATAATGTTACATTTAGCATAGCTGGTATATTTAACCGGGATACGCCATTTAGAGCAAAACTTAAGGAAAAACAAACATTTACAGGTACAATTAAGTAACTAATTCATTAAGTTTTAACCATTTCCTCAATTTTAACCTGTTTTTCTTCAGGATTAATAGAATTTACTCTGAAACACTCTAACTTAGAGCTATATCCTTCTGAGCTAAATCTTTGCTTTAGCCTCTGTCAGCTTTGAATCAAAAGTCCTTGTAGGAGTCTGAACCTGTAGCTCTGCTGCTTTCACCGAGGTAGTGGGTGGTATGATTAGCTCGCCAATGTCATAAAAGGACATTGTCTCTCAGGCTAATTCTCTGTCGGCTAAATCAATAGTTACCTCTGTCTTTAGTTTCTCTCTCTGTGGTATTCCCTTGACCTTGTGAAAGTGTGAAAACTCCCCCCCACCAAATTTTGATATTAAAGCTCTTGAAACATATTCTTCTGCCTAATCCCCTGGATCTGTCACTTGTGTGATTTTTCAACCTTGAAACAACTTGGCCTATCACTACTCTGTTGATCTCCAGAGCTGGATATTGTGCTGGTATCAGGCTCCGCCATTAACACCGCCTTGGTGGTAATTGACCCCTACCTACCCACTCCGTAGATGACTGGGGACATGATAACAGGCTGTTTACAACTCACAAATTATTCATTATCAACAGCTTTTCTTCATCACAGCCACAAATGGTCTATATGCTGCTTGGGCTATTAGCAAATGAGAGGGAGGGGCAGCCCAGTATAGCATAACGCAGCATCAGGAGACACGGGCTCAAATTATGCCTCCTTTGCCTATTAGCTGTGTGACCACGGGCAAATCACCTAACCTTTCTAATATCTCACTAATATCCTCAAACGTAAAATGAAGATAGTAATATCACGCAGGCTGGGTGACTATGGGCAGAGTCACTTAAATCTTAGTATCCTAGGCAACTCTTGAAGCCACTGAACAGCAACTGAACAATCTGAATTGGTAGAGGAAATTTCCTCACAGGAAGGTCCGTCTATTGATGAAATAACAGTTCTAAACAAACAAATAAAAAACTCCCAAAAAACCTTACCTGGTGAGAATCAAATGGGATAATATTATAAAACTCTTTGTAACATTAAAAGCACTATAAAAATAGTAATTAGGATAGTCTCATTTGCCTTCCTAGCATTCCTGATCAAGTAGGAGTTCTCTTCCATATTTCTTCAGATTCCCTTTCTCCTGGAGAAAGAACAAAAAAAGTTTCAGTATTTATTTACCCTTCCTTCTGATCTCATGTCCCCCAATTTGTCCATGTTGTTCAGTTGTTTCTGACTCTTCGTCATCCCACTTGGTGTTTTCTTGGCAAAGATACTGGAGTGGTTTGCCATTTCCTTCTCCAGCTCATTTTAAAGATGAGGAAACTGAGGGAAGCAGGGTTAAGTGACTTGCCTAGGGTCACACAGCTAGTAAGTGTCTGATTTGAATTCAGGAAGTTGAGTCTTCCTGTCTCCAGGCCCTGCACTCTATCCACCACACCACTTAAGTTGCCCTGTCCATGTTATTATATTCCTAAAGCACTTATATGCTCTTACCTGCAGGTCTTGGGATTGGCTCTTGCCCCTGCTCCCACCCGCCTTCTGGAAGATTTCCCAAGGCATTCTGCCCTGACCCTGCCCTGACTCGTTAGACTTTGGGGTATTTTAGCTTTTAGACTCATCAATGGTCTCTCAGTTCTAGTTGTTCCATGCTGCTGGTGTCTTGTGTCTGGCCATGACCCCACTTCAGACATTCACTAGCTTTGTGATCCTAGGCAAGTCACTGGACTTTTCTATGCCTTGATTTTTTTATCTGTCAAATTAAGTGATCAAATTTCATGGTTTCAAAGAACTCTTCCAGCTCTGAATTGATGATTCTATGATTTAAAAGAGGAACTCAACCTTGGAAATGGGCTGCTGGGAAGTGGGTATAAGCTGATACAGACTGCAAGACCATGTTGCTACAAGACAAGGCCAGTTTAGGAACAAGGTAGGACAAGATGATAGATAGAGGGTTGGTCACAACCAAACTAGTAATTCAGAATATCTACATCATCTGTCCCTGAATGGACATACAAAAAAGGGGATTGTGGATTGTCCACTAAAATCCTACTTTGGTGTCTCCTAATGATGTGGGGCTGTGACCCTGGTTCCTTAAGACCGTACAGATATCATGCAAGCTCTGGTGTGTACAACAAGCTAGAAAGGATTTCAGTATGGGCCTGGGAACAGATTGTATGTCTCTTGCCTTAGGAACAATCTAGCTAAAGTCAGAGAGGCTCATTCATCCCTGGGTTGGATTCTGTGTGATGGAATCTCTCTGACTTCTGATACTTTAGTTCATCTAGTTATCCTAAAATATTTTCCCCACACATTCTTCTTCGCATTACTTATTTTAAGTTTTGTTTGACTTTTATATCCTTGTGGTAGTTTAATAATAATAGCTCGCATTCATATAGCACTTTATAAGGTCTGCATCAAAATAAATCATTTGATTCTCACAACAACCCTATGAAGTAGGTGCTATTATTATTCCCATTTTACAGATGAGGAAATTGAGGTTCACAGAAGTTAAGTGACTTGCCCAAGGTCACATAGCTAGGAAATGTCTAAGGCATGATTTGAATTTAAGGCTTCCTGACTCCAAGTCCAGCACTCTATTCACAACACCAACCAGGTGGCACAGTAAGCAAATCACACACAGGGTTGTTGTGAGCATCAAAAGAGTTAACATTTGTAAATTACTTTGTAAACTTTATGCTTATGTGTTATATAAATGCTTGCTATTATTATTAATTGTTACTATTGGTAGCATATAGAAAGGGCATATAAGGGACAACTAGGTGGCATAGTAGATAGAACACTGGCCCTGGAGTCAGGAGGACCTGAGTTCAAATCCAGCTTCAGACAGTTACTAGCTGTCTAACCCTATTTGCCTCAGTTTCTTTATCTGTAAAATAAGCTGGAAAAAAGAAATGGCAAACCACTCCAATATCTTTGCCAAGAAAATCCCCCAAATGGGGAAATAGATTCAGACACAACTGAAAAAACTCAGCAACAGATTATTATTGGCTATTTTTCTTTGTTGTTTTTTAAGGGGGTTGGGGGTGGGGTGCCTACCTCCTTTCAATTCTCCCATTCTAACACCTTGGTTCAGTCTCCTCACTCTGTGGGATGAGGAGTTTTTTTTGCCCTTTGCAACTGTTGAGGATTATTTACTGAGTCTAGAGGGGCTGTGATCTCAGTCTTTGGAGTGAGTAACCACACTAATAAAACCATATATCCTTGAGGGATTGAAATATGGATCCCTGCTGTGTTGGAGATGGGGAGAGTGAGAAGGAGGGAGAATAGCTTCCAGGTTGCCTGATGATGTGGGGAGTGTGAATGTGAATAGCTGAGATGGAGTTTTAGAATACTGTGTGTCTGACGTACAATCTTGTTGTCAGAAGGCCTGATTCTAGACTTAATGGGAGGACCCCTCCTAAGACAAAGGGCCCGGGTATATTTCAGTAGGCCTCTCACAATTCGTTTTTGTTTCTAACCAGAGAAATGGGGAAATTCAGGTAGCTAGTCAGTCAACAAGCATTTATTAAATGCTGACTATGTGCCTGGCACAAAGAAATATAGTCCCTGTCTTCAAGGCACTCGCAATCTAATGGGGAAGAAAACATGCCAACAATGATGTACGTACATTATTTATATTCTCTTGATGCATAAGTGAATGTATATATACATGCATGCATACACAGATACATACATGTGTCACACATATACACAGATATGACCACCCCCTCTTCCTCCTTCCTCCCCATGGACTTAAATATGCCGAGAGGGTAGTTGTAAGTAGCTAAGATGAATTTTTGTAAAACTGTTGGTGTCAGAAGGGAAAAAGAAGTTGGGGTTTGCTAGAGAATCAACTGAAACTCCTCCCTCAGTTCCATTGGATCTCTGCCTTTCTTCAGGGCCTTATTCAGTCATTCCTGACTTGTGATGCTCCCCTGGGTTAAGACCTTCTCACGTGAAGAAAGAGCAACCTGCCAGATTTACACGACAATTCACAGGACTTATTGTATGAGAGAAGGGCAAGGCTGGCTTTGTTATGTCATGATGGCAAGGCCTTTCTATTGGTCCCAAGCTCCCTGCTGAACTGATCTTTTTTTCCTCCTGGTGCTCCATTACTTGGCCACCAATCTGGGCTGTATCAGCCTCTCACTCCTTTCAGGGCTCCATCATTCTGCTGCTGCCGCCATCTGTTTCCCATTGTGTCTCTGTCATCCTCAGGGCAATATTGCTGCTGTCTTACAATAAGATAGCTGGGGCCAACATGTTTCTGAGCTGTTGGGGACATCTGTAGCTCTTTTAGGCAGGACCAGATTCACTATGTCTCTAAGTCAGATGAATAGTTTCTGCTTTTTTTTTTTTTTTTGCTCAAGACTCCTACCCTTCCTCGTATCACAAAAAAGGCCTGTGAGGCATCTTTGTCTTGCCTTTCTCAACCAAACATCCCAGGTCCTAACTCTGGTTAGCGTGAATTGATTCCATTCATCTTTTCTAAGAGTCTTGGGACTCAGGGAGTGTGGCCCTCATCTGCTCAGCACTTTTTAACTGTGTCTTTTGGGGGCTGAGACAAAAATGCTCAGTCGCCTTTGCATTTGCCTTTCTAGAGCCCATCATTCTCCCTAGTGATAGGGGTTAGACCTTGCTAATTACCCTGATGCTTGGAGAAGAAGCCTTGTGGGAGAAGATAGCCAGTGGGGCAACCCTGCCACATTGACAAAGGTGGATCCCATTAGACAGAAGAGATCAGGATAGAGAAAATCCAGAATGAACTGATTTGACTGAGAGTAAAAGTATCAGGGTGGCCAGAGAGTTTGGAAGTCATGATATCTGGCAGTAATAGAAGTGACTTACAAGGCTCCAGAGTGTCTGTACTGCCCCAGATGGACTCTAGGATAAGCGGCCTGTTGGTCCAGGCTTCCTGAGAGGTTCTGGACTGTGGCTGTCTTGGATCTCAGTAGAGAGATGGAGCACTCAGCAAAGGGAAGACTGGAACTGGACTGGCGTGGAACACTGGGCCCTGGTGTTTAGATAATGAGTGTCATGTCACAGCAGAGTCAGCAGTGGGCTGTGGATGAAGGCCAAGAAGCCCAGTCTAAGCAAGCAGAACACTTAACAGCAGAGGTTAAGTCTGATAGAGCTGCTTTTTAAAGACTGAGTGCTGATTTTTTTAGCTTTGGGCTCATAGTAGTCAAATAATTATAGGGAGGGACAACTGGGGAATCACGATAAACATCGTGTCTCTCCCCTAGGTTCTCAAGGGTAGAGCCTTGTACCACAAAGCACTCCTATTATCCTGCAGTGCTTTAAGACACTGGATTTTATCCATAAATAGTGGGGAACTGAAATATTGGATAGAGCCAGGACCATGGTCAGTGGAAGGTAGAGAAAGGGTGGAGATCCAGGAGAGGTAGAGCCAGGAACCTGCTGAAGTTAGGGCTTGGTCTAGGCTAAGTGGTGGGTCAGCTACCAAGTAGGGAGTCAGCCAGAGTCCAGAAACAACCATAAAGGGCAAATCAGTGAGTCAAGTGCTGGTCAATTTGTTTACACAAAGAGATGAAGTCAGCTGCTGAGGAGGGGTGGGTGAGCTCATGTTTAATCACTGAATTCAGTCTCGGATGTGGGTAAAGATATGATGCTGCCTCATTCCACCGGGAATTGGCTAGTAGCAAAGCAGGGTAGGACATCAGGATTCTATTTGATTCAATTCAATAAGCATTTTTTATTACCTACTATGTGTTAGGCAATGTGCAGCTAGGTGCTCCACTGGATAGAATGCTTGACCTGCAAGCAGGAAGACCTCAGTTCACATCCCACCTCAGACACTTATAAACTGTATGATCTTTACAAGCCACTTAATCTCTGTTTGCCTTAGTTTCCTCAATTGCAAAATGGGGATAATAATAGCATTTACCTCCCAGGATTGTTGTGGGATCAGAGGGAAAGTGTTTAGCACAGAGCCTAGAACATAGTGTTGTTCAGTTGTTTTTTAGTCGTGACCAACTCTGTGTGACCCCTTTTGGAGTTTTCTTGGCAAAGATACTGGAATGGTTTGCCATTTCCTTCTCCAGTTCATTTTACAGATGAAGAAACTAAGGCAAATAGGGTTAAGTGGTTTGCTCAGGGTCACACAGCTAGTAAGTATCTGAGGTTGGATTTGAACTCATAAAGGTGAGTCTTCCAGATTCTAAGCCCCGTGCACTATCCACTGCCCCAGCTGCCCCTCAAACATAGTAAGGACTTAATAAATGCTTGTTCCCTCCCCTTTCTCCTCCTAAATGCTGAGGATACAATGATAAAAATGAAACAATCCTTGCCCTCAGAGAGTATGCCTTCTTTGGGGAGAAAACAACATACATAGAGATACAAATACAAGATAACATACAAAGTAATTTTCATGGGGATGGCATTAATGTCCAGGTGGGATCAACACAGGCTTCCTAGAGGCACTTGAAATGAGTTTTGAAGGAAGTCAGGCATTCTATGAGACAGAGGTGAGGAGGGAGTTGTTTGTCCTTGATTGACTGACCACACATTCTACCTTCTAGCCAAACTGGCCTTCCTTCTGTTCACCATATACAATGTTCCACCTACTGGACCTTTGCCCAGGTTTGCATTTGAAGCACATGCAATGTCCTTCCTATCTCCAAAGTTCTGTGCTTTATGCTTAGGACTGTTCTAGGCATTTATTATGAGGATACTGACCTATGGGATATCACTTCTATCTTCCAACTGCTTAGTTGAGACCACCACATCCTATCAAAGAAGGTTAGGAAAACAGATAGGAGGAACCAGTGTCAAGGAAACCTGGATTCTGTGACAAGCCATCCAGAAACTTTGAACACATTTCTTCTTGAGGCAGAGACCAGAGTAACATTCAAGGAACAAATAGGCTATAGGTTATACTTGGCTAGAGAGTGTCTGGGTGGAATAGAGAGGCCCAACCTGACTTTTTCCTCTGTACTAATTGGCAAAAGCCCAAAAAAGGAGAGGGGGAAAGAGTGGGGCAGGGGTGGAGAGGAAAGGAGAAGGGAGGGGAAGAGAAAGGAAGGGAGGGATAAGAGGGAAAGAGAGAGAGAAAAAACAGTCATGTGTACATATTTGTACAGTAACTCCCCCCTCTATGATGGTTCATTTCCAATGAGAAGAAAGCAGTTTTGCTCTCACAAAGGACAAGGACATACCTCCTTCCATCAGGTATTTGTCGACTAGGTATTTGGTGATCACATACTCTCATCTATATAAACCAGTCTTCTTGGGAGCTTCTCCATCATGCTCTCAGCATCCAGACTTGCCTCTAATTTTTAAAGGGGTTGACCTTTCTCTCCAGGATCACAGCATGGTAAAGCTGGAAGTAACCTTTGAGATTATCTTTTATGACTCCTTTATTTTGCAAGTGAGGAAAATGAGGCCTAGAGAGGTCGTGACTAGTCACACAGGCAACAAGTAGTAAAAGTGGGATTTGAACCTGGGTACTTTAATGTTCAAGGGCAGGTGAGTGGAGCAGTGGATAGAGCACTGGGCCTGGAGTCAAGAAGAACTAAATTCAAATCCAGCCAGTCTCAGACATTTACTAGCTATACAACCCTGAGCGAATCACTTGACCCTGCTTGCTTCAGTTTCCTCACCTATAAGATGAACTGGAGAAGGAAATGGCAAACCATTACAGTATCTTTGCAAAAAAAAAAAACAACAAAACCAAACAAACCCCAAATGGGGTCATGAAGAGTCAGACATAGTTGAAATGACTGAATAACAACACAATGATTTATCCATTGACATACATGGCTTAATAAGTGCAGAAGCTAGATTCAAACCCAGGTTTCCTGACTTCCAGTATAGCACTAAACCACATTGCTTTCCTGTGAAGTTATTTCTAACGAAATTCCAAGGATAAACTGAAGGAATTTCCTATAGGTCTATCAGTGGGCCGAAAAGTGATATCTACGTTTCAAGATGGGCAACTATAAGGATTTAGGGGAAAATAGTCAAAGCTATACTATTAAGATGATGGGCCCTAAGGTCTCTGTCATGATGCAGGAAAGGGAAATAGGAGGGAATGTTGACTATTCCCTGAAGTAAAAAGCTCAGCATGTTGTTATGGAAAACTAAAAAGGTCATCATCATGAGGGGTAGATATTCATTGATTCATAATACAGGAACTTAAGAGCTTTAAGGGACCCTAGGGATCATTTGGTCTGACTTGCTCACTTTTCGGATAGGCAGCTAGTAGTGCGAACATAACAGAAATGTTCTCTCTTTCACAGCACGATAGTGTGACTGCACCTGGAATACTGAGTTCTGGTCACTGAACTTAAAGAACCAAACAAACAAATACTTGGGGACATCCTATGAAACTTAACTTAATGTGAGCAATGCCAAGGTGGATCAGAATAATCCATACAGTCCGGTCTTTTGTCTCTGATGATGGCACTAAGAAGATGTTTTGTGGAAACATTCTCTAGCCGAGTTTGGAATCTCAAGAATGAGAATAAGCCTCACACTCAATTAATTTAATTATAGAGCTTACAGCATAATAGAGAAACCATGTGGACACACTTTTACAGGAAGTTTACAGGAAGACAGGTGTATATCAACTTCACTGCCACCTGCTTGATTCCCATCTTTTCCTGGCTCAAGGAAATAAAAGGCTCCTGGGAAAGGGGCTGGCCCTTTGCAAGCAAGTCTGATGCCCAGCTGTCCCACAGATCTTACAGACGTTATTCTGAGTTAAATGAAGGAAAGTGGGATTCTCCAACGTAGCAGAAATGCAGTGAAGCCCTCTTTACCCCATGCAGCATGGCTAGTCATCTTAAGTGCTGATGTCCTCACCGTTGACATTATTTTGTATACATCTTATATATACTTTGCTATGTACATGGAATATAAACTGCCTATGGGCAGAGACTGCTTTATTTTTGTCTTTGTATCCTCAGAATTCCAAGAGATCATGTAGAAGCTTAGGCAGACTGCTTCTGGCCAAGTATGACTCAAGACTTCAGGAATGGTACTTCGAGAAGATGAAGTTTCCTCTAATTGACTGAGCTAGAAGAGCTGATGACTCAGCTTTACTTCTTTCTTTTTGGCTGCTCTCTTAGCTCTATGACACTCTCCAGGTGTCATAGTGTGACTGCAGAGAAGGATTGAGAAAGGATGAGTCCTTTCCTAGCGTGGTATCATGATGACTCCAACAGTGTTTTCCACATGGAGTGTCTATACAATTAGGCAGTCTTGCACCAGGATCTCTGACTACTTTTGCCTTTTTTGTGTTTGTTCTTTTCTGATATTAGGCAAACGACTACCCTGAAATGGACCTGTTCAACCTTGGAAGTGACCTTGTGAGTTGGAAAATTTTGAAGGACTTGGGTCCCAGTGAAGACCTAGCTGACAATAGGGGAAATTACTGCATTGAGAAAGGGCAGCCACCAGAAAAATGATTGGGTCAAGTGTGGCCAGTTTTATCAGCAAATAGGTAATGGAGTTATTTGGACAGTGTCCAGCTTAGGTAAAATATAAAATGACTAATTATGAGTCATACAAACTGCTTCATGTTCTGATGAGGTTTAAATATTAGCTTCTCGACAGATTTTAAGAGTTACTAGTTGTTACTGAAGTCTGTTCTAATATGGGGGACTTGACCTAATGAGATTGAGAAAAGGGAGCCTCTTTTCATTAGAGGCCAGGCTCCCCAGGACTGAATAAAGTTCAAACCATGGCTAGGTCTAGGACTGGGAAAAGTCAGTACTCCAGCCTCTATGGCAACCCAGCAGTAGTTCCTCAATGTTAGATAAGCAAATCTCATCCAAAATTTGTCAACTGATTGGATATGGGACATGAAGGAAAGTGAACAGTCAGACATGACTCTGAGATTGTAAACCTAGGTGACTAGAAAGAAGGTGGTATCTTCAACAGAATTAGGGAAGTTAGGAGGAGGGTTGAGTTTGGAGCAGGGGTCAGTAAACTACAGCCCATGGAGCTGATTCATTTCTGTATGGTCCCTGGGCTATGGATGGTTTTTACATTTTAAAATAAAGTTTTGTTGTGTTGTAAAATGTAAAAAAAAAAATTCTTAGGTCCCTAGACTAAAAAAAAAAATAGCCTGTGAACCAGTTTTGGCCTTCTGGCCATAATGTGAGGACACCTGGTTTAAAGGAAAAGGTGAGGTATTCAATTTTGATGATATTGGGTTTGAGGTACCTGTAGGATGTTGAAGTTGAGCTGTCCATTATGCAGTTTGTGATGCAAGACAGGTCCGCAAGGAGTATGAGAACTTTACTCTTATGTTTGATAGTTATCTTCATAGAGATGATAATTGAATTCATAGGGTCTGATGAACTCACTGAGAGAGAGTGTATAGAGAAAAGAGAAGAGGGCCCAGGACGGATGCCTAGGGAACACCAATGTGTATGTAGTAGGTGGGACATGGCTGATGACCCACAAAAGAGTCTGGGAAGGAACAGTGATAAAGAGAAGAGGAAAATCAAAAAGAGAGCAGTATCATGAAATCCAAGGAAGAGAAAGTCTCCAGAAATTGGGAAGGAGGGAATTCAACTTCCAGGAAGTCAAAAAGGATGAGAATGGAGATCTGGTCACTGGATTTGGCAATTAAAGGGTCCTGGGTAATCTTGTTTCAAGTATTACACTCTGAAGCAAGGTTTCAGCATTGAAAATCAGGCATCAAGGGATTGAGAAGTGAGTGGAAAGTGAGGAAATAGAGGCAGTAAATGTAAGCGATTCTTCCCAGGATTTTGATAGTGAAAGAAAGCATAGATACAGGATGATAGTTTCGGAGGACGGCAGGGTCAAGTGAAGGTTCTTTAAGAATAGGGAAAACCTGAGCATATTTATAGGGAGAAGAAAAGAAATCAGTGACTAGGGAGAGATTAAAGATGAGGTGGGGGAATGATCAAATGAGGCAAGTTCCCTGGGGAAACAGGAAGAAATAGATGGGCTTAAGGACACAAGTAGAGGGTTAGCAAAAATAAAAGACATCTTTTCTTCAGAGACTGGCACAGAGGGAGAATGTGAAAGAATATTTAAAGGAGTAGACTAAGGAAGATAAAGGAAGTAACAATGAATGGCCTTGATATTCTCAGTAAAGCAGGAGGCAAGGTTATCTGTTGTAGAGGGAAGGGGTAAGTGGATGACACTGAAGGCTTGAGGAAAAAGGAAAAATTTTGGACCAACTACTTTGAGGATCCTGATAGTCAATTAGGGAAACATAAAAGGATTGCCATGCAGCAGAGGAATGAATTGAGATTAGATAACATGAATTTTTATTGGACCTAGTTGGCATAATTGTGGGACTTCCTCCAACATTTTTCAGCAGCTCAGGACTAGAAGCAGAAGAGGCAGATGGGATGGGAAACCCAGACATAATGGTTGGCAGGATGTGAATAGTAGAAGTACAAGAAGACAAGACGTTCAAGGTTGGCAGGAAGTGCTTTACAGAATTGGTTAATTACTGAAGGGAACAAAATGAGGCCAGAGCAGGAGTGGTGGACAAGGGTAACAGGGAGAGGATGAAAGGACTAAAATCACAGTAAAGACAAAGAATAGTTTCATGAGGAAAGAAAAAGAGGGAAAGCTGGAAGCACAAAAAAATTACGATCACAGAGTTCAAGATCATCTTATTAATATAATCTTATGGCCAGAAGATCAATCCCTTTCTCTCTGGAGAAGTTTAATACTTGGCTCTCAGGCTTCCTCCTCATCCCAAACGTTGCTTTTATCTGTGAGGACTTGAATTTCAGCTTTCAGGAAAGTAAAATATTTAATATTTTTCAAACAAAAACTGCTGTCCAGTCATGTCTTCCTTATGCTGTATTTGGCACTGTTGCAGTTTGAGAGGTTCAGAGACCCCTCAAGGACCCAAGTACAGAACAGGGTGGTCTGGAATGAATTCACAGACTTAAGCATTCTTTAAGTCAAGTTGGCAAAGATGTATTGTTATGCTTTTCAGTGGGCAAAAGTTCTTAAGGAACCTGCAACTTTAGAGGGGTTCAGTTAAAGTTTATATAGTAGGGGCAGCTAGGTGGCGCAGTGGATAGAGCACTGCTTCTGGAGTCAGGGGGACCTGAGTTCAAATACAACCTTAGATACGTGACACTTACTAGCTGTGTGACCCTGGGCAAGTCATTTAACCCCATTGCCTAGCCCAAAAAAAGTTTATATAGGATAAACTATAGTAAAAACATGTGCCAAATATGCTAACTAGGTGATTCAAGGTGGGATTAGGGAGTGGCTAAGGAGTGGTCAATTCTTAAAGGAACATATACTTTCTGTATCTACTGCACAGACGTTTTACCCAGAGTTCACCAGGAAAAGCCCAAAGGGGGTCTACAAGGAGATGTGGTTTTTAGGTCTGCTATGTCACTAAGTTAACTAGCGGTCAGGGCCAACTGGGGATTGTCCAGTCTGCCACCAATCAAAGTCTTGTTTGACAAGATAGATGTAAGGAGTGTACTTATGTCCTAAGTCTAGGATACCCATGGGGAGTCCAGGATACAGATAATGCAGGAGGGAGGTGGTATAGATAGTCCAGTGGGTACAAATATCTTTATGAGCCAGCACAAAGCCAGTTCAAACTAATAACTCCTACAGGTGCGGTTTGTAACTGATCTAGAGAGAGAGATAAGTATGTTGCTGAGACCCACTCATGAGTAACTGCTAAGGCATAGTGTCCTTGGGCTGGGGAGAAACTGCCAGGGATAGTGTTTCTGAAGCTAGGGAGAAATATGGTTTTGAAGTTAGGGTCCCAGTACAAGCACCCAAGCACCCCCCCAGCACCAGAGCCTTCTTCTAGATTAATATCAATTAATTAAGCAACAGTTGTTCAGTCAATCACAAATCCTTCTAATTGTACTATCATTCAGTTAAGTTCAAATCAATAAACATTAAATGCCTACTCTGTGCAAGGCATTGTGCCAGGCCCAGGAATACAAAGACAAAAGTGAAAGTTTTGAGGGCAGCCTCAAGGAGCTTACATTCTATCTATCCCATGATTTTCCATCTTGTTTCTAAGAACAGCATGCTAGCTACAGATCCTGTCCTTATTTTTCTCCTGAGCTCAAGTCTGCCTATTAGATACCTTCAACTCAACATGTCCAAAACAAAACTCATTATCTTTCCCCCTAACAACCCTCCTCTGAACTTCCCCGGTTCTGTGGAGGGTGCCAATGCTCTTCCAGTCAGCCGAGTTTGAAACCCAGGAGTCATCCTTGACTCTTCATTTTCCCTTTCTTATCTGAGTAGTTGCCAAGTCTTATCAATTCTACCTCCTCAATATACTTTCTAACTATACAGGGGTGGGGACCTGTGACCTCAAGGCCACATGTGGCCCTCTAGGTCCTTGGGTGTGGCCCTTGGACTGAATCCAAACTTCACAGAACAAATCCCCTTAATAAAAGGATTTGTTCTATAAAACTTAGACTCAGTCAAAAGGCCGAACTCAAGGACCTAGAAGGCTGCATGTGACCTTGGTTACCCACCCCTGAACTATCTCCTCTCTCTGCTTATACTAGAACCACTCTATTTCAGTCCTCATCTATTCTCCCTTGGACTATTAGAATAGGGTTCCCTGCCTCTAGTATTGCCCTGCTTTAATCCATCTTCCACATAGTTACCAAACTTATATTCCCAGAACATAGGTATGACCATGCTAATCCCTTGCTCAAGAAGTTTCATTGGGTCCCCATTGACTTTAAGAGAAAATAAAAATTCTTTGGCAATCTGATTCCAATCTATTTTTCCAGTCTATTTAAATATTGTCCCACTTCACACCCTCTCTGTTCCTGCTAAACTGGTCTGTTTTCTGTTTCTTGTACATGACATTCCTTTTCACTCCCTTTTCCCTTGCAAAGGTTGTTCCTCATGTCTAGAAAGTTCTCTTGCCTCCTTCTACCTTTTAGAACCTTTGGTTTCTTTCAAAGTTCAGCTCAAGCACCACTTCCTTCAAGATCCTCTTGGTTGTTAGTGAATCCTGCCCCCCCCCATCACTATGCATTTATTTTGTATGTGTACTTATCTATGAACATGTTATATCTCCTTTCTTTCTTCTTCCTCCCCCAAGGGCTGGGTACAATGCTTAATACAGTGATAGGCACTCAATAAATGCTTATTAAATTGAATTGAATTTGAGGTAACAACAGATCTAAGTGGAAATCTCTAGTAATGATCATAAATTTATGAGCACTATTTACATAGTGCTTTAAGATTTACAAAGCACTTTTCCCACCAGAACCTCTGTAAAATAGTAAATATTATTATCCCCATTTTACAGCTGGGGAAAATGAGGCTGAGTTCATAGATTTGTCCAGGGTCATGGAATGAGTAAGCCATACTGGTGGAATTTGAACTCAAATCCTCTAACTCTTGATTCATTGTTTTTTCTGTTCTACTGTTCTGGTGCTAAAAGGAAAGGGCAGGGCTAGAGAAAAAGATCTAGAAGCCCGCAGCCAGGATAGATAGCGGAAGTTTTGAAGAGGGATCAGTTCACCAAGGGAGAGGCCATAGAAAAAATGGAACAGAGGGATAAGGCTTTATAGAATAGCTCACAGCTAGATAGATAGTGGGAGGAAGTAGAGAAGCTCTCCTTGTCTACAAAATACAGTAATGTTTGCATTCATATGGATGCTGTCTGTGAGTGTTCATTAATCATGACTTAGGATGCCTACTGTTTCAAACAGCAAAGCAACCAATTGACCTTATACAAAGTATCTAACTTCAGTCACAAAGATCTATTACCAAGCCCTAAGGCATTCGAAGATAAATAAGGGTGATCTGCTCCCTTTTTTTTTAACCATAAATCAACTCCACCAAGAGATAGGCTATGAGTGATTTATAGGTGGGCATTGTATAAGGAGGGGGTGGTGAGAATATGTGGCATGCTCTTCTTTTTACCTGTGTCCCTTTATAGTGCAGAATAGGCTCGATTGCTTCCCCCTTATTCCCAGCTATAGGCAAAGCATACTCCAGTAATATGGTGTAATGAAAACTGGACTGTATTTGAAGTCAGAGGGCTTGAGTTCAAATCTCAGCACTGGCACTTTTCTGTATGTCTTTAGGAAAATAATTCAACCTCTCTGTGTCTCAGTTCTCTTATCTATAAAATGAGATGATTGAACTGGATATTTAAATCTCTTCCAGATCTAAATATATGATCCTAAATGCAGGCCTCATTTGAGCCTTTATCTCCTAAACTGAATTCCTGAGGTTGCTTAACAAGGATTGTCTCGAGTGCTTGGCAAACCTTAATTGGACAGAATTATTTTTGCTAGTATGCAACAGAGGCAAAACTTGAACCCAGGTCTTATCGTCTCTAAAGCAGCCTCAGACACTTATTAGTCATGTGACCCTGGGCAAGTCACTTCACTGCCGTCTACCTCAGTTTCCGCAGCTGTAAAATGGAGATCTTAATACTGAAGAGCAAATGAGGTAATGCCCGTAAGGTGTTTAGCACCGTGCCTGACGTATAGTCAGTGCTTAATAAATGCTTGTTCCCTTCTCTTATGTGCTTAATAAATGTTTCCTGAATTGAACTGAATAGGTGGCAAAAAGAAAAGTAATATCTATCACCACCATCGTGGACACTATCATCAAATTTTTTTGTTGAGTCATTTTCAGTTGTGTCTGCTCTTTGTGACTCCATTTGGGGTTTTCTTGGCAGACACTGGAGTGCTTTGCCATTTTCTTCTCCAGCTCATTTTGCAGATGAGGAAACTGAGGCAAACAAGGTTAAGTGACTTGCTCAGGGTTATGCAGCTAGTTAAGTATCTGAGGCTGGATTTGAATTCAGGTCTTCCTGATTCTTGGCCCAGTGCTCTATCCATTGCCCAATACTATCATCAAATAGCTTTCATTAAGCATCCATATGAGCTAGTTGCAATAGACTAGACTGTGACCTATGTTCCCTCCAAAGCACACGGAAGCAAGCTTTGTAAAATATCAGACTGTTAATATTATTGTCTATTAAGACAATGAAATCGTCTCTTACAAGGAAAAGAAAGGACATTAATCTTTTAGGTTGTTTATAACAGGAGTGAACAGAGAACTTTTTCTTATAGACTAGCCAGAACTTAATAAAATTTTCCTTTCACTTTCTTCTGCAGATTTACCCATAAATGCTTAAAAGGAGCTCAGACCTAGCCCCAGGAGTTCAAGCTGGAGTATCCTAATAGGAGATAAGAGTAAATGAGAATGATGCTCCCTCCTGAGTTGGCACATCTGTATTCTAGGCTGCCACTCAGCCACCACTGGGGCTACATTCATGACTTAATGTTTTATTGAACCATTAATACTGAATTTTCTGCCTGAGTTCCTTGCTGCTTGGAGACAAAAGGCACCATAGGGCTCTGAGTCATGGCCCAGGGTTGATATGGGAATACTCTTATTTGCATTCAATGGTTCCTCGGGCACATGGATTTTTGTACACATGCTAGAATATTGACACAAATCATGCTGTAATATAAGGAATGCTGGATTTGAAGCTGGGGGGCCTGGGTCCAGATGTGGGCTCTGCTCCTTGCTACCTGTGTGACCTTGGACAAGTCAACTTTACCTTCCCATTGAATCTTTGGCTTTCTCCTCTGTAAAATGGGGAACTTGATTTGAAGCAGCTGTTTTCATGGTGGCAAAATACTGGAAGTTGAGAGGATGTCCATCAATTGGGGAATGGCTGAACAGACTGTGGTATATGAATGTAATAGAATACTTCTTATACCCACTATACAGTTCTCCATTGCCCTCTCTGTATTACTTATTTTTAATTCTTAGGATGCAAGTATTCCATGCTTTGCTATTATATAACGATACTGGTAGTATAAAAAAAGATGGGCTTTTGATTTTTTTAAGAATATTGGAGTCAGAAAAGGAGCTTTGCAATTTCCTTTAAAGTAATCAAGCCCACCCTGTTTTCCCCGTCAGCTCTGGGTCTCACTTATTGCCCATTGATTCTGTTTATGCCAGTTATTACTACTAGATAAGTTCTATGGGGTATACATCTAAATGCATGTTGAAATCTTGGCAATAAACATTCTTCATCTACTTGATCTTTCCATTGTGGATGAACAGGTCAAACTCCTTTGAGTGATTATAAATTTCTTCCAGGAGCCTCTGCAATAATCTGGGCCTTGATGCCTACAATGTTGTCAAATAAGAATATATGAAAGACCTTCTTTTCATAGGGAATCCCTTTTTGGCCTGGATGCTGTTCTGGATTTTCTCCATCACAGTGGTAAATGCCTTTGGCAAAGATATTTTTCCCTGTTCTATGTCTCACCTGATGTTTGTTATTAGAGAGTTATGAAACAGGGTTATTTCTGCTATCATGTTTTCCAAGGAACTTTAAATGGTTCTGATATATGATTGGAGACTCTTTGTGGTAAAAGGGTCTGTGAGGTGATTTTTGTTCTTCTGAAACAAATGCTTTTTCATAATCAGCAATCAATAAGCACAATGGGAGCTTATCTTTCCTGAATTTTTCAGTTAATTATGAAATGACAAAAAGATATGTTCCATTGTTAGATATAGCTTGTAAAAGTCTGCTACTTCCTTTCCAATACCTCATTGAGAATACCCTCAATTGGTATATAGATGACTTTCATAAAAAGATTTTGTATTAATGGGAGATTAGGAATATAGGTCGATAGTTATTGATGTTTTCCTTTTTTCATTATGAATAATGTCAGAGATTTTTTTAGATGCCTTTGGTATCTCCTTCAAATATCTTGTGTAATGAGTTTCTCAATGCTCTCACATTGATATCCTTCCTCTCTAGATGCCTGGTCTAAACATGCTGGTTTTTGCATTTCTGTTTTCTTTAGTGCCATTTCTACCTCCTCCATAAGCACAAGTGGAACTGTGATGTTAAGGTCCAAGTGTGGCGGTGCCACTATCCTTGAAGGAGCAATGTTTGTTATATTGATTTTTGCAAATCTTTTCCATTTTTTCTATTTCTGGTCCCTTTTCATTTTCATCCTTGAATGCCCTTGGGATGACTTTGCTGAGTTTATAAAAATCATGCCAAGCTTTCTCTAAATTAGTTTTACCCTCCACTGCTTCTCTCTGCTTTATAATACCACTCATAACTGTCCAAATCCTGTAAAATTTTATGAGTCTATCCCAGAATTGTCTTTGGTTTTGGCAGCCATTTCTCTGTCTCTTTGTTTCTTTATCTTTCTCTTTGTCTGTCTGTCTTTCTCTCTCTAGCAAATAAGTCATATGTTTGCCAACTAAAGTGTTTTCTGGATCCTTTTATATTGTTGTGGCAATTAATTTACATTGGCTAAATTTCTAGAAATATTATCATAATTGATATTGATGTCCTTTCTGTTGTCCATTTCCCATTTTTGAGTTTCAATTACTTGTTCAAATAGTTCAAAGTTGAGTTGTTTCAATTGTATGCCATATATTTTTTCATTTTCATTCTTTCTTAAAAAAACCAAACCAATTCCTATATTGGCTCTGATGAATCAGTGGTCTGAATGTACATAGACAGTTGACTCAGGGCTACCTTTGTTGTTGTTCAGTTGTTTGTCATGTCCAACTCTTCCTGATCCCATTTGGGGTTTTCTTGGCAAAGATACTGGAGTGGTTTGCCATTTCCTTTTCCAGCTCATTCTATAGATTGAGAAAACTGAGGCAAACAGGGTTAAGTGATTTGCCCAGGGTCACACAGTTAGTAAGTGTCTGAGGCCAGATTTGATTTCAGGGAGATGAATCTTCCTGACTACAGGCTCAACACTCTATCCACTGAGCCACTGAACTGCCTAATCAGGGCTAATTTAGATCAATAATAAATATCTATTTCATTGTTTATGGTTTCATGCTTATCCTTCAAGATCCAGGTCAAATACTACTTTTTCTATAAAGTCTTCCCTAAATCTCCCCTCCTTCCAAGACAGAAATGGTCTTTCCATTCTTAAACTTCTCATAGTGTTCATTAGCACCTTTCATGAACTTATGTTTCATTGGTTTAGTTTAGTATTTATTAAGGGTATTTATTATACCCTTGTATACAAATACTGACTATGCCAAGGGTATGTTCACTTGCTATGAGCAGCCTCTCCAGGTTGGCACAATCGTAATGATATGATAATTCAGACTAAGAGTGATATCCTGGTTATATAACCTAAGGATATATAGTATACTTAAGACATGAAGAGCAGACAATCAAACATCAATACAAATTTGCACATAAGACCAAATACAAACAAAAAGAACAAGTAAATTAACTAATTGTGCTTGAATTGATATTTCTGTTACACCCAGAGTCCCAGAAAAATTGCTTTGTGTTGTTTATTGACCTCTGTAGATGAAAGAGCCTTATTCTCTTTTTTGAAATTGAGAATTTTTGGAGCGATTACATACTTCTGAAAAGTAAACACATTTAAACAAGCTAATTAGCTGTAATCCTTATGCCATATGGATCTGTGCAAGACCAACATCCTCATTGGTTCAGAAATAATTGCTGAATTGACCACTTCATTGTTTAGAGATTATTTACAAAGCAACCAATAATGACTACAAATTTCCTAGTCCAGTGTATTAGGCAGAACAGGTAGTTAATACTTGTTTGTTGAATGAATGAATGAATGAATGAATGGATGAATGAATGAATGACTAACCTTGGATGAAGGAAGAAGCCAGCACCGGTGCTAGAAATGAAGACTTGGAGTTGTGGCGGGGAAGAGCCCCTAAACTTAAGGAAAATAAGCTAAAATACTCTAGAGACAATGAAATAGGCTACCTGAGACTACGTCCCTTTGCATAAATTGCTCCAAGAATCCGTCTTACAGCTACCCATAGTTGTGGCACATTTCCCATCTCCTCAACAGAGGTGCCCTGGGAGGCTTTATCCTAGACCTTCTATGCTCTTTCCTATATCTATACCCTTTCTCTTGGGCATTTCATCAGCTCCTGTGGATTCGAATTCAAGACTATGCAGATACAGATGATTCCTAAATCTATAAATCCAGCCTTAATCTTCTACCCAAACTCCTGAACTTTCATGTACTACTAACTGCTTTTTGAATACCAATAGGGTGCCCATTAGGGTCAAACTCAGCATTTCCAAAATGGAGCTCATTATCTTTCTCCATTTTTCCCTTCTTCCAAACTTTTCTATTTTGGTTAATGGAACTATCATCTTTTAGCCACACAGGTTTGTCACCCTGAAATCATCAGTTCAATTCAATTCAACTAGCATTTAATAGGCACTTTCAATGAGCCAAGCACTGTGGGATACAGAGACAAGAATGAAAACATTTCCTGTCCTTGAGGACCTTACATCTTTCACTATTTCTTCTTCTTTACCCTCAACTCCAGTCTTGTTTTCAAACCTACACAAATTGAGAAAAACCTAGCCTAATGTGTGGGGTGGAACCTTAGAAAAAGCTGACCCAGTATATGTGGCAGGTTCTTAGGAAATATTGCTCCTGCCACATGTAGGGAAGATAAGGAATTTGCTTTGTATATGTTGAGTTTGCATGTTAAATATCCACTTTAAAATATCCAATAGGCAGCTGGTGATGGAACACTGAAGAAAGCTCATGGAAAAGACTGATGATGAATATATGGATCTGTGAGTCATCTACATAGAGATAATTAAGAGCTGATGAAGTCATGGAGAAAGTACAGAGAGAGGAAAGAAGATAGCCCAGTATAGAGACTTAGGGAACAACCAGATTTAGGGGATGTGTTATGGATGATTAGGCAGCAAAGGAGACTGAGAAGGAGCAGTCAGACAGGAGGACAACCAGGAAAGAGTTGTCATGAAAACCCAGAGATGTGAGGGTGGTCAACAGGGTCAATTACAATAGAAATTCAACAAGGATGAGGACAAGAAAGTGCATCAGATTTGGCAATTAAGAGACTATTGGTAACTTTGGAGAGAGCAGTTTCATTTGAGTTAATGGGGACAACAGGGAACCATTGAAGAATTTTGAGCATCACATGATGAAAGTGAATTACACTATAATTTTGGAAGTCTATTCTTTTGGGAAAAGAATTAGGCTCCAATATGTAATAAAAAATCACAGTCAAGAATATTGGCATTCGCTTCAAGGAACATTCTGAATTCATCAGCATGCATGCCTATATGCATTTAATTTTCTCACACAAACAGAAAATCAGTGCTTATAATCTTTTGCACAGTTGACTAAAATCACACACACGTATTAAATATGCCATGTAGTTTATCTACATTGCATTTAGCATTCTCACTGACTTGGCAGGACTTCAAAATTAAAGGAGTCACATTGGTATGCATTTTTGTGAGTGGAATGGTCTATACCCAAGAGGTGTTACAATTTAAGAAGGCACACTAGTATATCTTTAGAAAGGAATGCTGTAGGAGGACAGATAAAAAAGAACAAAGACTTTTTAGTCTGGAAAGATGAAAGGAAAAACAGAGAAAACATGACTAAATTCTATAAAATCATGAGTGATGTGGGTAAGGTGGACACGGATTTATTAATCAAACTCCAGAATGCTGATATAGTCTGAAAATATGAATAGTTTCAAAGCCTCAATCAATCAGCAAGCATTTTTATGTGCTTATCTACTATGAGCCAGGCACTGTGCTAAGTGCTAGGTTAGACCCTGCTCTGGAGAGATTTAACATTCTGAGTAGACAACATGTAAATATATATATATGTGTGTGTGTGTGTGTGTGTGTATGTGTATGTATATGTACGTACTGAATACATACATGCAAAATATACAAAATTAATATTAGTAAAGTGCTGAAGGACACTAGCAATTGAAGGGAGGGATCAGTTTCTTAACATCATCTAGAAGGTGTTGCTTGAGGTACATCTTGAAGGAAGTTAGGGAGTTTAGGAGATCAAGGTAAATGAAAGGATGCGAGAGCTGTGATTAATAAGAAAAACCAGCTGTTTGAGAAATCACTGCTAACCTTTGGAGCTTGAGGTCAGACTTTTTTGTTGCTCTTCTCAGAAGCACAGGAATACAAAACAAGAGTCCTAAGCTCTAGGTCTAATTCTTTCATTTCCTAGTGAAACTCATGGCCCAGAACACCAGCTCTGGGTTTACAAAAACTGAAGGCTTTTCACAAACCACTCTTTTTGGCTTGTGTCCCCATCCAGGGTCTCTCCAAGAACATCAGAACGTAGCTCAAATTTAGAGTTCTCCAGAAAAGATAAAAGAGTCCTCTGCTCCCATGCAAGCACTCAAATTAACAATTCTTTGGATAGAGGACAGATTTTATTATACCCAACAGAAAATGCAAAACACAAAGGATGTGCATTAAACCCATAATCTATCAAGACAATTCTTTCCTTCTAAGATTAATTTCCCCTAACCTCCTATACCTGGGAGACTTCCAGACTTAAGTCCCCTAAAAAGGGGAAAGCCGTTAAGGTGAGAGTCAACACACCTCTCTCAGACTGCATAGTTCACATAACTCAAAGTAACAGTGGAGGGCAAAGTTCACATTGCTCCTCCACATTTGGTCTCTGGTTATTTGGCTTAGGAACTCTTTCTTTTATCTCAGAACTTTTCTCTCCAGGAGGTCCGGTCCACAGATTCTTCTTAATCCATTGATGCCACTGACTGCTGCAGTCTCTGGGATCATGCAGATCTTTCCTCTTTGGGGTCAAGTGAGTGGTTCCTTCTTTCCTGGGGCCACATGGTTCCTTAGAGAATTCATGTAGGTTTTCCCCAGCCATCTCAGCTCAGTTTCTTTTTGTCCTCTACCAGCTCTGTGTTTTGTTCTCCTTATTAAAAACCTCACTCCAGAGGTATGACTCAAGTATCTATGCCAGCCATGGCTCACTCAATCATTCCCCAATGCCATCGACTCAGCAGATTGTTCTGAATGTGGTGTCAGTGGGCCAGTAGTACCCAGATTAAGGATTCTTGTTCAAACTACATCAAGGAGATGTTACCAAAGCCAGGACAAAGTCTCCAATGTGGTAGCAATGGGCATGTTTATGCTTTTCATAAAGAGATATCTTTAAAGTAGAACAAAGTCCTCCTCTTTGTACCTTGTTAATCAAGTTTTTCCTGGTCAAGCCATCTGTAATGCCCATGTGACCTTAATTAAGTCACTTGACCTCAGTTAAGCTATTTCCTTATCTGTAAAGTACTGGTAATAATATTTATTCTATCTATCTCATAGGATTGTTCTGAGGATAAAATAAGATAATGTGTGTGACAGTGCTTTATCTCTTGTAAAGTACTTGGCAAATATACATTACTTTTTTCTCCATAGTGTACAGGCTTAGAGCTGTGGTGTCAAAATTAAATAGAAACTAAATCATACAAATAATATAGGGCTCCTAAATCATACAAAAAGATTGTCTAGGTCACATATTGACTTAGAAAATATTAACATTATTTATGTTCCATTATGTTTTTATTTATTTTGTTAAATATCTCCCAATTACATTTTAATCTGGTTCAGGCTACATTTCTGGACAGCAGGTTTGACACTTTTTGTATTAGAACAATACAAGAGGCTTTGAGAGGTACAGTGATTTGCCATAGTCACATAACTAATACCATATGGGATTTGAACCTAGGACTTTTCTGACCCCAAGGGTAATACTCTTTCCACCATATTTTGCTACCTCTTATTAAGAATGAATAGTATTAGTTATAATAATATATTTTAATATTATACTTCATAGTATTATATTACCTAATATAATATATTTACTATTATTATACAAATATTTTTATACTAGAGTTATGATCCCATTCGCATAGGGAACTCCCAGTGAGGAAACCCCTTCTATCAATGCATATTGACAACTATTCTGCAACTTATAGTCTTAGAGAGTTACCTGAGGGTAATGAGAATTTATGGGGACAGCTAGGTAGTACAGTGGATAGAATGTAGGGCCAAGAGTCAAGAGGATCTGAGTTCAAATCCAGGATCAGACATTTACTAGCTGTGTGACTGGGCAAATCACTTAACTTCTGCTTGCTTCAGTCTCCTCAACTGTAAAATGGGGACCTCTAGAAGGAAATGGCAAACCATTCCAGTATCTTTGCTGAAAAACCCATAAAAATGGGATCAAGAAGAGCTTGACACTTGACCCATTGTGACCAATTTTATGTTTTCGTGAAGGTTTTCTACTTGTAGCAAAAAAGTCAAATATTGCTTTCTGTTCAAATCTTTACCATCCTTTTAAGAAAATGCAACTGCTTTGTTTCTCTAGCACTTACCACAGTGCTTGATGTGTAATAGACATTTGTTGCTCGTCCTTTGTTTTTTTTTTTTCTGTTGTTTTTTTTTGGGGGGGGGTTGTGAGGCAATTAGGGTTAAGTGACTTGCCCAGGGTCACACAGCTAGTAAGCTGTTATGTGTCTGAGGTCATATGTGAACTCAGATCCTCCTGACTCCAGGGCCAGTGCTCTATCCACTGTGCCACCTAGCTGCCCCTCCTCCTTCGTTTTTGAAGAAGACCACTGACATCATAGGGTGATGTCTTGACTTTGAATTAGTGAATTGGATTTAAGTGAGGCAGAATTGAGAAAAGTCATCAGCCTCACTCTCTCCTCCTGAGACTCAGGAGAACTTCAATGAAGTTCAAGTGGCAAGACAAAAGTCAGGACAACTGGGGTGCAATGGATGACCTTGATGTCTTCAATGTCTGTCCAAGCTCTAAGCTCTCCACAGTGCCTACTTTAGCAGTTTTCAAGGCTGTGTCCATCTGCCCATTCTGCCAGGGGAAGTCTTCACATGCTTGGGGTAGACATCCCCTTACCTCACTGACAGGCTTGCCTGTCAGTTATCCTCAATCTAGTTTATCTCATCTGACAAATGGGTTTACTGGAGTATGCCCTTCCATGATACAGCTTGGGTTGAATTGGGTGAAGGTGGGTACCAAAGGTGTATGAGCAGCCCTAAAAAGGGCTTGGTAAGCTCTCATACCAGAGGTGCTAGTCCTTCCTGAACACAGTGGATATTGTGTGGATAGTGGATAGTAGCCACTTAATAAATGTTTGTTGACTGATTTCTGGTGATTAATAAAAAATAATGACTAGCATTTTAAGCTAGCTTAAAATTAATAACTAGCACTTTAAAGTTTGCAAAACACTTTACAAATATTTCATTTTATCCTCAAAACAATCCTAGGAGGTAGGTGCTATTATTATACCATTTTCAGATGAGTAAACTTGAGGCAAATAACAGTTAAATGACTTGCTCAAAGTCATACAACTAATAAATTTATTTTTTTAATTCATGGAACAAAACAAGTATTTCAATAATATAGTATAAAAAAAATGATGATTGCAGCTAATCATGAGACTACATTTGAACTCAGATCTTTCTGGCTCCAGGTGTAGTGCGCTGTCCACTATTCTACCTAAATGCCTCTGAACTGGAGAGGACCTTGGGGACCGGTATCACTACTACCTTTTGTAAATAAGGACACAGGCCCAGAGAATTTAAGGAACTTGCCTAAGATCACCCAGTGAGTGGTGGGTCTGGGACTAGATCCCAGATCATTTTGTTCCTAGTATAATGTTCTTTTCACTATACCACCATTTATCAAAAGATGAATGCTTTCATCGGTGTGGATACTTCTTTTACTGACTCAGATCACAGCATCCTTCATGCCTTTATGGATCATCTTAATTAGTTTTTGTCAGGTCAATATAATTTGGGCTTTGGTGGTCAACACTAGGGCAATTAGCCTCTTGGAACACTGTGAAGCTAGTTTGCTGTAACAGGACCTAGGTTCAGATCCAGTCTCTGCCTCTTCCTAACTTGTATGACCCTTAACCTCTCAACACCTCGGTTTACTTATCTGTTAAAATAAGGAGTTGTACTAAAAGACTTCCAGGGTCCCTTCCAGCTTTATTTAAATTAATAATCTGGTAACAATTGGTGTGATCCTAGTTTGTACATGATGTCTTTCCATCAGGGCAGGACTCGTCATAGCTTGTGCTTAGCCTATAAGAACCAGCAGTCCCCTCTATACTGTATTGACATAGGATATGGTATAGCAGGAGAGCTTGACACCCCGCCCCCCCAGGTGAAAAAGGCAGGCTTTCCCCTCATTTTTGGGTTGCTATACTTCCATCCCATAGTAGAGTTCCAGAGAAAATATCTTAACCAGTTAGTCAATAAGCAATCAGTCAATAAACATTTATTACTAACTATTTATTAACCAAAGCTCAAGTATGGCGTATATCTAAGTCAAAGCTTAAATATGTTTTTCTCTAAAATGAATTAACAGGGTCACTTCTATAAAAGGTACTCAACATATAGAGTAGATATTGGGTACAGGACAGCTATTTATTTCCCACCCCACAAAAGAAACATTTAAACCCCAAAGATTTAACAAATAATTAAAACATAAAACAACAATCCAGGTAAAGAGAGGTAAAGGCAACTTTGTAGGATTGATGAACATCTATTTTGGCATTCACTTAGGATCTGTACTTTCCAAGCAAATCACAAGATCCAGGTCTTCTAGTCAGTCAGGGTATGCCTTGGGCTTTCTTTGTCAACTTTCTTCTGGTAGGCATTACCTCTTCTGAGCATTCCTGCTGGGCAGCTGGCACAAATTTAATACCTCATTAACTCATGAGGGGAACTGTTCATTTCTAGGGTTGCTGTTTGGTGGCCTGGACTCAGAGAGAGAAAAACAAAATACATGAAGCAACCAGGGGATTGAGGTCCAGTCTCAGGCTCACCTAGCCAAATATATGTTATTGTGGCCATGTGCTTGAGTTTTGGCCACCATTGCTGGTGAAGAGGTGGAAGGGGAGAGAAATCTCCTGTCCATTCTTGTTGGATGTCCAAAGGAGAGGCTGCCTGAGTCCCAAGAGACAGGATTAAAAGAAGGGGAAATAGAGAAGCAGAACCTTTCTCTTCTCATAGCCTATTAAGTGAGCAGTATTTCCAAGTTTAGTTGCAAAATATCTTTGATAACCAATCAATAAGTATTTATTTATTTCTTGCTGGGCAATTGGGGTTAGGTGACTTGCCCAGGGTCACACGGCTGGTAAGTGTTGTGTGTTTTGTGTCTGAGAACAGACTTGAATTCAGGTCCTCCTGACTCCAAGGCTGGAGCTCTATCCACCTAGCTGCCACTTCAATAAGCATTTATTAAGGGCTTATTATATGCCAGGTACCATCCTAAGAGCTGAGGATAAAAAGAAAAAGTGAAAACAGTTCCTATACTCATTCTATAAAACTCCAGAGTTAGGTACTCTGTGAAGGATTACTTGGTCACCCCAGAGTTTAAGTCCTTCAGTAATGAGTCAGAGCCCACATCTGTCCCTGGGAACTAGGGTGCATGTCCAAACCCTTGGGAGATGCCTCAGTTCAGTAAATCAAGGGGGCTTTCCTGATTACCTCTGCTACACTCAGATTTATGATTTCTTGAAGGGCAGTAAATATTCCATTGCATTAACTTACCACAATTGCTTAGCCATTCCCCAAATGGAGGATTCCCCAAATGGCCTTCCACTTTGTTTCTAGTTCTTTGCTACCACAAAAGTACTGCTATATGAACATTTTGGTGTATTTTCAATGTCTTCCTCCACAGATTCTTATTGAATAATCCCAGCTATGCTACCTACTATTTCTGTGACATTGGGCAAGTCACTTAACTTCTGTGGACCTCAATTTCCTCATCTGTAAAATGAGGGGATTGGACAAGATGTTTCCAATGGTTCCTCCCATCTCTACAGCTATGATCCTATGAGTAACTCATCAAAGACACCAAAAAGGCCAAAAGGTTCCAATCCATGGCATTTTCAAATGAAGAGTTTAATTAAAAAACGAAAAACAACCCACACTAGCCAATCTTTGCCCTCAAGGGGCTTTTGTTCTTGTAGAACTGGGGAACAATATGTAAGCAGATAAAGTATGAGGAGTACCAATTCGGAGAACAGAAAAAAAAAGGAGGTGGAAGCCTATAAGCTGAGATTTTAAGAGAACTCTCTACAAGTACTTAAAAGGGTTGTTTACAAGGAAGAGGGATCAGGCTTGTTACAGAGAGGCAGATTTTTGGCTTCATGTAACGAAAAACTTCCTAAGATTGAAGCCAACCGAAAGTGGAATACTTTGCCTCGTGAAACAATGGGTTCTCCTCTATTTGATGCCTTCAAGTCCTTTTGGGCTGGTACGTTGTACAAGGGAATCTTTTCCGGGACAGGCTGGACTAGATAGCTTTTGAGGTTCTTTCTAATCCTGTGATTCTCTGATAACATTTCGGAGAAGTCAGCACAGCTGAAGCAAGTTTCCTGCACCCGGGGATGGAATACCCACGCAGCGAACTCAGGGCCCAGGTGAACAAGCCGGTACCCAAGCGCCACCCCTTTCAAAACTCTGTGGCTCCGGGCTTCTACAGGAGATGCTCATCAGGCCGAGAGGGCCAATAGAGAGGCGTCGATTGGTGGACGAGGGCCAGGGGAAGGGTGCGGATTGGTTAGTGGGAGCCAATGGAGAGGGGCAGATTTGGCGGGCGAAGGCCAATAGCAAAGGCTGCCGAGGCTTTAGACCACGTGGTGCCGGAGGCGGAGAGCAGAGAAGAGGCACTTGCTGACCCTACAGGAAGTAGAGGCAGTGTGGGGAGGAGGGCAGCCAGGTGCGTGGTGAGGGGCGAGCTCCGCGGGCGAAGACCTGACCCAGGAGGGACAAGGGGTGGCGCAGGGCAGGAAGGGTCGAGTGGACCGGACAGACGGTGGGAAGGCAAAGCAGGGGACGACGGGAAAGTGTAGCAACCGGGCCAGGGACCCGAAAGGCCTTGTGAGGGCGTGGGCTGCAGGGCTGGGAAGGGAGGATAGGAAGGGAAGATGTGTAAAGAAATCCCCTCTATTATTTCACAGGTTCAAGCGATTTAGAACTAGAAGGGACCCTAGAGTTCATCCAATCCAACTGCCTTATTTTACATCTAAGCAAACCGAGGCTCAGGCAGTGTAAATGACTTGTCCAAGGTCACACAAGGAGTAGCAGAACTGGGATTTCAATGGAAGTTCTCTGACCACAAATCCAGTGCTCCTTCTAGCACACCAAACATCATATATTTAGGCTGGAAAAATTGTGGTTGTTCCATGATCTATTTTATTGAATCTGTTTTTGTCAAATCTATTTTATACATCCTACTAATTACACAATGTGTTGATATTGGCAAGAGTATTGGAGTTAGAGTCAGGAAGACCTGACCTTAAATCTCACCTCTGGTGAGATTTAGTGGTCCAGTGACTTGTCCTCTATGTGCCTTATCATTTTCCAGGGACTTACTCACTAAGTCATAGATGACTCATTTGAAGTTAGAGAGAATCCCCATACTAGAAATTCCCTTCTAGTAAAATCATATTTTTTTCCTCAATGCAGTCTCAGGTATCTATCTATCAACTACCTACCCTCTCTCCCTCCGTATCTGCCTATCTGCCTATCTGCCTATCTGCCTATCTGCCTATCTGCCTATCTGCCTATCTGCCTATCTGCC